>NW_023995749.1:0-85179 GCF_015586225.1 Lucilia sericata | reverse complement strand
AAAATCTGAACCCTGTAAGCAGTACTCCTCAAGGAATTAGGACTGGTCTAAAACGAATCCAAATATATGGAAAACACATACTACATTTAATATTCTGTTGTCCTATTGCAATTAACAGTTGCAATAACACAGTTGACCAAAATCACATTCTCCGGGCCCTGATGTTTAGTGTTTGCAGACCAGTCTTCTTTGTTAGTATTCCGTTTCTTAAGGTCCTGTCAAAACTTTTTGTATATAATCCATCTGCTGCCCCGAAATTAGTCTTCCTGCCTTGAATGGTACCATTAGCGGGTTTTTAGTAACCTCGCTATAGGGTCTGTTGACTACTCGAGTCTCGAACTTCTTCTGACGTTTAGTCTTCGGCTGTGGGATTGCCTGGAGAACTTGTTCTTCCTCCGACGCCTAATACCTACCTACTCTTCCTATTATAACAGTGTAGAGTACTTAAACCCCATGTACTGTATTTAAAAATAACAAATAGAAATAATTAAATCTATTTAATTTTTGAATGAATACAAGTGTCAAATATATTCAACATGTCAAAGCTGATTATAGCATATTTCTATATAGATAAACATATTTGACAGGTTGACATATTTTCAAATACATATGTAGATATTGACAATATAAGACATTCTATTAAATGTAAAGTGTCATTAGGCTTAAAATAATTTATTTGAAATTAATTAATGTCAATAAATGATTACAATGAAATATTGGAAAATTTTTAAATGTTTGTTAAATATTAATAATTTTTATAGAATTTTGTATATATTTATAATATTATTATTATATTTAATAGGTTTGTTAAAAGTACAAAGAAAAACATTTGCATACATTTAGGCTGTTTATTATATTTATTTTTATAGCATTTGTAAAAGGCTTATTTTTTCATGTGAATTTTGGGGAAAAATAACAAATATTTAATAAAATACATATAATAAATTTATATATTTAGACAAACAATGGTTTTGATTTTTTATATACATTTTTTGTAATTATGATAACAATGAAAAGGATTTGAATTTATTTGCAAAAAAAATATTATTAATAAATATAAAAATTATTACAATCAATGTTTATATTCATATGTATATTATTTTAAAGTAAACAAAAAAAAAAACATAACAATTATAAGTATTTTTTTGGAAACATTTAAGAGACATTTTTCCATTTCCCCAAACATTTAATTGAATTGTGGATGACAACAAATACATTCATTACTGGAACTATCTTCAATATCCGATGCTCATATGAGCAGTTATACCTCGTTATACGCTATAGATTTGTTAAAGAA
This sequence comes from Lucilia sericata, assembly GCF_015586225.1. Classification (NCBI taxonomy): domain Eukaryota; kingdom Metazoa; phylum Arthropoda; class Insecta; order Diptera; family Calliphoridae; genus Lucilia; species Lucilia sericata. Next base: position 83,882 of record NW_023995749.1, on the reverse strand, counting down.
AAATTTGTGTAAGTCTTCAGCAATCCTTGTAACACAGGATTATAATTTTTTTCATATTTCAATGCCTTTGAAATTATGAAAAATCTTATAAATTGTAAAAATATCTGTTTCTTTATTAATCCTGTCAATCTGGAGTTAAGTGTATTTATTCCCCCACATTAAATTTTATTTTGTTTTCGATGCAAGTATTTCCACCAATAAATATTGTTTTTTTTTTTTTATTTCTGATGTGGAGTTTATTTACTTGTTTTTGTCTGAATTCTCTGTGGTTTAATTAAAATGAAATTTTTACTTTAAGCAAACCAACAAAAAATACTATAAACTCGCTTGTAATGACAAGGTTGGTGTTTATAGTTTTTTGTTAAATATGTATTTTTACTTTATTATTGTATATTGTGTATATTAATTATACAAGATGCTTGGTTGTACACTGAAATTAATTCAAGCGTAATATATACGAAAAATGTCGTACATCAGAGATACAAGCCGATGCAAAATGATCGGCAGTGGCGCCTCAACCATTTTAGGTCGGCGGCGACGGCTTATTATAGAAAATATCGGCGGTGTCTAAATTGTAGGCTCAATTTAACTTTTTCTTCAGAAATTTACCTTATAAGCGTTTATTGTATTGAAAAATCTCTATAAAATAGTCTGTTATATAGAAACCTGTCCCTATATAAGGTTTTTCTGCAAAAAATGGACATTATTATAGTAGTTTTCACTATTTTAATATTAGCACAATATTGTGTGGCAACTCTTTTCAATTTGCCATAAGAATTTAATATAGTGGCAACTCCGTTCAAATTGGTGAAATTATTTTCCGAAATACATGTGCGATTCCAATCTTTATCAGCGGCTACCTTTAAGACGAAAGAAGTCGGCGGCGGCGCGGATTGCAAAATATTACCGGCGGTCAGCCGCCGCCGATTTGAGCCGCCTCGGCTTGTATCTCTGTCGTACATTGTACGGAATATACATATATGTTTTGATTAAAGAATATTTCATATTATACACGAAATTTTCGTAAATATAACGAAAAAAGTAGTTACGAAGATAGTTCGTAAAGTTAAGCATGGTTTATTTTCAGTGTGGGATACATCAGTTAAAGAACATTATTGGGAAGACATACGATACCTGACAAACCATTAAAGATGTCATAACGAAAACTCATACAGCTGAAGTGATGTATGCATAATGGTTTGGCATTGTATGCGAAATGGGCTATACTTTGTGGTACCCCAAGTATGGACCCCTCTTTTCAAAAAAGTCTTACAATGCATCTAATATATATACTGTTTACCTACAAAGGTTTTTTATCCAAGTCCTTATGTTTTTTGTGAACAAAATATTGCTTTGATCTGGTGGCTTAGTATTCGATGTTGTTTCCAGTCATGATAATAGATTCTGCAAATGCAGGATTTACTGGTGAGCGAACTTCCTCATCTTTAAGCCCTATTCCCCTTTTAATTTCTTCCTTTCCTTACTATCCTGCTATGCACCTGTAAGGTTAAGATGTTTGGTAGTAGTACCGAGAACTTGAATGGCTAATTAGTGGTAAATGAAGATAAATCGCTAATAGTGCTTCTCTAATTAAATGGCACAGATCGATTCTAATTCCTAGTCTAATACATGTACGGCCATCACTGTATGGAACGTCCTTTTACCTACGTCTCTACTCGAGGGATCATAACATGGATGAACAATATCTAATAAAAACCAACTACAACAAAATGGATGAGATTAGACTCTCATTGGAGGATGATCTTCTCGCCTCAAGGCAAGAGAAGTTGTGTCAGGTAGTGTGAACAACATTCATTTTCTAATACATCGTCAAAAAAACACTCTACGATTTGACGCTAAGTTTAGCGATCACTTAATAAAAAAGATAACAAAAAGTAAGAGTCCGAAATACATCCTCAGAGCGCTTTTACTCTAGAGTCTAGACGTGATTGACACGAATGTTGTCATTAGCACATGGACAATGAAAGACAGTCATCTTCTAAAACATCGTCAAAAATCACTCCATAATTTGGCGCCAAGTCTGGCAAAAAAGTAAGAGTCCGACAGAGTCTCAGAGCGCTTTTACTCTAGACCTGATGACACATGGACAATGAAAAATCCAAGCGAAATTGAAATCTCAGATGTAGACAGTTAAATCGGTAAATGAGACAAATGTTTTAGACAAAAAAACACTCCAGTATCTGCAGAAGCTGATACCAGCTCTGCCAGAAGACTCTTTAATAAAGTGGTGAAATATCACTTCCTAAAGGCTTTGGGAAACTGCAAAGATCGGATGATGAACCCTGAAGTAACAAAAGGAGATTATTAGTTAGTTGAGCTTCACATGAAACATTCGCCCAAAAGCAGTCGTTAAGAACTGCATGGTCCCTCTTTTGGTTCTATTCAGATTTATCGGTAATACATGGTAATCATGGACGTGTTCTTAATGGAATTCCGCAGCAAATGCTGGTCAAAGTACAGTGACGCATAGGAAAGTTTAAGCTTTAAACTGAAGATGATATTCTGTTGAAACCGTCTGGTTACTAAAAGAGGTCACTGAAGCACAGAAGATGTTGCAGTTTTAAGTACAGATATGTATTGGAATATTTGATTAGGATCTCAGAAAGAAGCAGTCATTTCCCGGATAGAATTTTAAAAATTCATAATTTTAAATGGTCGATTATCCAGCCTTTTAAGGCGATTTTGATGATATCTGATGAGACCGTCTGATTACTAATAGTGGTCACTGAAGCACAGAAGATTTTGCAGTTTTTGTAGCTCCATATTGGGCACCAATCGATCAAACGGCCCAAATAAAGCAATGTCACCTAATCCTCACCATCACGGAGTCGGAATCTGTTGAGCTTGAGAAAGCGAGGCAAGGGACGCAAAGGTAAGGGTGTCTTGAACAACATAATCTGGGAGATACGTAGCTAGTTTCTTTTCTCGATGTTCTCATATAGCAGCGAACTGCTAGTAGGCTGTTGATCTCAGAGGGTAGGAAATAGGTGAAGAAATTAAGTAATTATCATAAATGTTTGGTAAGGAAGATGACAATGAAATATTGTTAGATTCAGCAGTTTAAATTCAATTCTATTCTATCACTTTTCTACTTAAAAAATTCCATACCAATTATCTGCTAAAGTTCTTTGTATTATACATAATATTTACAAATTGAATTTCCTTTGATGCTGCTCAAAGCATCCCTATCACATATAGAGACATACGAAACCAAAAACCCCTGACATAAGGTACAAAAACTCTAACCAAACACAACCTCACTTCAAAAGCTGTAACAGGCGATTTCAAAAACTGTACTCTACATTGGTTTAGATTTTGAGAACGAAGGTTGTGCGTAAATTGTAAGTAGGGTGTTAGTTGACAATTGTCATTTTATTAAAAGAAAACTTTTTTAGATTATAATAATTTCTTTTTTTTAAATCAAGCACGTACTTTAGTGTTGAAAAGTACTAAAACGTGACAAAATCAAGTGTCTGCAGTGGCCTTGATAGAGAAAGAAAAATTTTGCAGACAAATTTAATTGACAATAATAAATGTGCAACGATTTGGATAAATGTTATTTAATTAAAAGTATGTACAAACAAAGAAAGGTACAAAATGATTAAGGTATATATTTCCAATTTATGGACCAGTTTACGAGTTACTAAAGTTTACTTTTCCTACAACCATCGCATAATAGCAGTTTATCTATGAGTTTAAAATTAATTTTGTAAATATTAAATTTTGTATCCTAATAGAGTATATTTTGCATGATATCATAGACGCTATAACGCATGAACACTTTTAAATAAACAGGCAAAAAATCAAAGAGTAATTTGGCCACCGAAAAGTCTAGTCTATAGTCTAGTCTATAGTCTGGTCTATAGTCTAGTCTATAGTCTAGTCTATAGTCTAGTCTATAGTCTAGTCTATAGTCTAGTCTATAGTCTAGTCTATAGTCTAGTCTATAGTCTAGTCTATAGTCTAGTCTATAGTCTAGTCTATAGTCTAGTCTATAGTGTAGTCTATAGTGTAGTCTATAGTGTAGTCTATAGTCTAGTCTAGTCTAGTCTATAGTCTAGTCTATAGTCTAGTCTATAGTCTAGTCTATAGTCTAGTCTATAGTCTAGTCTATAGTCTAGTCTATAGTCTAGTCTACAGTCTAGTCTATAGTCTAGTCTATAGTCTAGTCTAAGTCTAGTCTATAGTCTAGTCCTATAGTCTAGTCTATAGTCTAGTCTATAGTCTAGTCTATAGTCTAGTCTATAGTCTAGTCTATAGTCTAGTCTATAGTCTAGTCTATAGTCTAGTCTATAGGTCTAGTCTATAGTCTAGTCTATAGTCTAGTCTATAGTCTAGTCTATAGTCTAGTCTATAGTCTAGTCTATAGTTCTAGTCTATAGTCTAGTCTATAGTCTATCTATAGTCTAGTCTATAGTCATCCTAGTCTATCTATGTCTAGTCGATAGTCTAGTTCTATAGTCCTAGTCTATAGTCCTAGTCTATAGTCTAGTCCTATAGTCTAGTCTATAGTCTAGTCCTATAGTCTAGTCTATAGTCTAGTCCTATAGTCTAGTCTATAGTCTAGTCCTATAGTCTAGTCTATAGTCTGTCTATAGTCTAGTCTAAAGTCTAGTCTATAGTCTAGTCTATAGCTAGTCTATAGTCTAGTCTATAGTCTAGTTCTATAGTCTAGTCTATAGTTCCTAGTCTATAGTCAAGTCTATAGTCTAGTCCTATATCTAGTCTATAAGTCTAGTCCTATAGTCTAGTCTATAGTCTAGTCTATAGTCTAGTCTATAGTCTAGTCTATAGTCTAGTCTTAGTCAGGCTAGTCTATATCTAGTCTATAGTCTAGTCTATAGTCTAGTCTATATCAGTCTATCGTCTAGTCTATAGTCTAGTCTATATCTAGTCTATAGTCTAGTCTAGTCTAGTCTATAGTCTAGTCTATAGTCTAGTCTATAGTCTAGTCTATAGTCTAGTCTATAGTCTAGTCTATAGTCTAGTCTATAGTCTAGTCTATAGTCTAGTCTATAGTCTAGTCTATAGTCTAGTCTATATTCTAGTCTATAGTCTAGTCTATAGTCTAGTCTATAGTCTAGTCTAGTCTATAGTCTAGCCTATAGTCTAGTCTATAGTCTAGTATAGTCTATAGTCTAGTCTAGTCTATAGTCTAGTCTATAGTCTAGTCTAGTCTATAGTCTAGTCTATAGTCTAGTCTAGTCTATAGTCTAGTCTATAGTCTAGTCTATAGTCTAGTCTATAGTCTAGTCCATAGTCTAGTCTATAGTCTAGTCTATAGTCTAGTCTATAGTCTAGTCTATAGTCTAGTCTATAGTCTAGTCTATAGTCTAGTCTATAGTCTAGTCTATAGTCTAGTCTATAGTCTAGTCTATAGTCTAGTCTATAGTCTAGTCTATAGTCTAGTCTATAGTCTAGTCTATAGTCTAGTCTATAGTCTAGTCTATAGTCTAGTCTATAGTCTAGTCTATAGTCTAGTCTATAGTCTAGTCTATAGTCTAGTCTATAGTCTAGTCTATAGTCTAGTCTATAGTCTAGTCTATAGTCTAGTCTATAGTCTAGTCTATAGTCTAGTCTATAGTCTAGTCTATAGTCTAGTCTATAGTCTAGTCTATAGTCTAGTCTATAGTCTAGTCTATAGTCTAGTCTATAGTCTAGTCTATAGTCTAGTCTATAGTCTAGTCATAGTCTAGTATAGTCTAGTCTATAGTCTAGTCTATAGTCTAGTCTATAGTCTAGTCTATAGTCTAGTCTATAGTCTAGTCTATAGTCTAGTCTATAGTCTAGTCTATAGTCTAGTCTATAGTCTAGTCTATAGTCTAGTCTATAGTCTAGTCTATAGTCTAGTCTATAGTCTAGTCTATAGTCTAGTCATTCTAGTCTATAGTCTAGTCTATAGTCTAGTCTATAGTCTAGTCTATAGTCTAGTCTATAGTCTAGTCTATAGTCTAGTCTATAGTCTAGTCTATAGTCTAGTCTATAGTCTGGTCTATAGTCTAGTCTATAGTCTAGTCTATAGTCTAGTCTATAGTCTAGTCTATAGTCTAGTCTATAGTCTAGTCTATAGTCTAGTCTATAGTCTAGTCTATAGTCTAGTCTATAGTCTAGTCTATAGTCTAGTCTATAGTCTAGTCTATAGTCTAGTCTATAGTCTAGTCTATAGTCTAGTCTATAGTCTAGTCTATAGTCTAGTCTATAGTCTAGTCTATAGTCTAGTCTATAGTCTAGTCTATAGTCTAGTCTATAGTCTAGTCTATAGTCTAGTCTATAGTCTAGTCTATAGTCTAGTCTATAGTCTAGTCTATATTCTAGTCTATAGTCTAGTCTATAGTCTAGTCTATAGTCTAGTCTATAGTCTAGTCTATAGTCTAGTCTATAGTCTAGTCTATAGTCTAGTCTATAGTCTAGTCTATAGTCTAGTCTATAGTCTAGTCTATAGTCTAGTCTATAGTCTAGTCTATAGTCTAGTCTATAGTCTAGTCTACAGTCTAGTCTATAGTCTAGTCTATAGTCTAGTCTACAGTCTAGTCTATAGTCTAGTCTATAGTCTAGTCTATAGTCTAGTCTATAGTCTAGTCTATAGTCTAGTCTATAGTCTAGTCTATAGTCTAGTCTATAGTCTAGTCTATAGTCTAGTCTATAGTCTAGTCTATAGTCTAGTCTATAGTCTAGTCTATAGTCTAGTCTATAGTCTAGTCTATAGTCTAGTCTATAGTCTAGTCTTTAGTCTAGTCTATAGTCTAGTCTATAGTCTAGTCTATAGTCTAGTCTATAGTCTAGTCTATAGTCTAGTCTATAGTCTAGTCATTAGTCTAGTCTATAGTCTAGTGTACAGTCTAGTCTATAGTCTAGTCTATAGTCTAGTCTATAGTCTAGTGTACAGTCTAGTCTATAGTCTAGTCTATAGTCTAGTCTATAGTCTAGTCTATAGTCTAGTCTATAGTCTAGTCTATAGTCTAGTCTATAGTCTAGTCTATAGTCTAGTCTATAGTCTAGTCTATAGTCTAGTCTATAGTCTAGTCTATAGTCTAGTCTATAGTCTAGTCTATATTCTAGTCTATATTCTAGTCTATATTCTAGTCTATATTCTAGTCTATAGTCTAGTCTATAGTCTAGTCTATAGTCTGGTCTATTCTATAGTCTACCGATTTGCGCGCACACATTTTTGTGTGTGAATTGTATCAATTTTCCGTTTGTTTTGATTTCGTTCACGACAGTATTCAAAACGAACACACAAAAATGTGTGCCCGAAAACTGATCTTGTGAAGAGTTGAAAAAAGTATAATTTTCGAGAATTCAATTTCGTGAAATTTTATTTTATACGAGAGAATGAAAATAAAATTCTATTCACGAATGCACAATTTTCTTACTCTGCTACCCGCATATTCATGTAAGGTAAGCATTTATTCAGTTATTATTAGTTGACCTGCAGTGATATTAATTTGTACGACTGCCCAGTAGCATTTGGAACTACATGAGTACACGTATATGCTATAGTTACACCAATTTTAATGGACCAATATTCCACTTGACACCAGTTTATATACACAACTAATGTTTCCTTGTAGCGATAATGTGGATAACGAACTAGATTTGTTTGGGAATAGATAGTGCAGAGGTAACCAATTGTCACCAAGAATGATCCTATCTCATTTCTGTACTTTACATATTCCAATGATGCATTGTATACCACAAAAACAACAGGGCTACATCGTTATGCGAGCGTATGCGAATGTCTATATTTGATTGTGTGCATGTCAAAGAGGAAACGGAAATAATGGCAGCGGTGCTGCTACTGATTGGTTAAATTCTGACTAAAATGTAACCACATAATGTGATTACAAAAGCGTGTTGGGACATGCATACACAGTGATAAAAACACACATTTTTAACATCAATAATTTAACAACAACAACAACGAAAAAAAACATGTTTTTCAAGTGAAAACTGCAAAATACATAAAACATTTTAAACAGTAATGCAAACACACTTGTGAATCCATAGATTTTCCGCTGACAAACTAATGAAAATCATGCAACTTCAATTGTTATCTATGGCTAAAATGCGTTTATTTGAAATAGTTTCTTTACCACAATTTGTTTTAGGTTTAATTTTTCTTTGCAATTTTGCTAAAATTTGTTAAATTTAAATTTTAGAGTAAATATTTGAACTTTTATTGTGTTTATTAAAGATCGAAAGCAACTGCAACTAAATAAGTTTTCACTTTTATCTATTCTAGTATTTTTTTCTTTGCCAAACATTTGCCAACTAATTTGTCTTTGTTCTCAAACTTGAACTAAGTGGAAAAAAATTGAAACATATTTTTGTAAATTAAAATATTATATATTTAATTGGTAGCAAGAAAACTTTCCTTAGCAAAGAAAACTTTTTTAAGGACTTTTTAAAAGTAATAAATACTTCAAGATTGCTTGCTGTTGTGTCACTTTGCACAGAGAAAGAACAAAGTTTGGGTTTTATATAATAAAAAAAAATACTTAAAAATTAAATACTAAAAATAAACTAAAATATTGGTCACTCTCCAAGGTTATTGAAAACATCTATAGCTAGAATGAGGCCCCATGAATGCTTAGAAGATAGTCAGTCAATAACAAGCACTATATCTTTTGAGGCGGCAACAGTCTCAGTGCATATCCAAAAATATCAGAGAGAATAATCTACAATCTAGTTCCGCGATTTTGGAGAAGGGACCCAGTAACAACAAGAGTGGGGCAAGTTAGGTGGGATTCCAGATTTGGGTTTCAAAACAGTCCCGATAGAGGCCTAGGTGTGTTTCATGGGATTTCATGTATTTATTTACCTAACTAACTAACTAACTAACTAACTAACTAACTAACTAACTAACTAACTAACTAACTAACTAACTAACTAACTAACTAACTAACTAACTAACTAACTACTAACTAACTAACTACTACTAACTAACTAACTAACTAACTAACTACTAACTAACTAACTAACTAACTAACTACTAACTACTAACTAACTACTAACTAACTAACTAACTAACTACTACTAACTAACTAACTAACTAACTAACTAACTACTAACTAACTAACTACTAACTAACTAACTAACTAACTACTAACTAACTAACTACTAACAACTAACTACCTAACTACTAACTAACTACTAACTAACTAACTACTAACTACTAACTAACTAACTACTAACTAACTAACTAACTAACTAACTAACTAACTAACTAACTAACTAACTAACTACTAACTAACTAACTAACTAACTAACTACTAACTACTACTAACTAACTAACTAACTAACTAACTACTAACTAACTAACTACTACGAACAATAACTAAACTAACTAACTAACTAACTAACTAACTAAAACTAACTAACTAACTAACTAACTAACTACTAACTAACTAACTAACTAACTAACTAACTAAACTACTACTAACTAACTAACTAACTAACTAACTACTACTAACTAACTAACTAACTAACTAACTACTAACTAACTAACTAACTAACTAACTAAAACTAACTAACTAAACTAACTAACTAACTAACTAACTAACTAACGAACTAACTAACTAACTAACTAACTAACTAACTAACTAGACTAACTAACTACGTAACTAACTAAACTAACTAACTAACTAACTAACTATAACCTTACTAACTAACTAACTAACTAACTAACTAACTAACGAACTAACTAACTAACTAACTAACTAACTAACTAACTAACTAACTAAACCAACTAACTAACTAACTAACTAACTACTAACTAACTAACTAACTAACTAACTAACTAACTAACTAACTTAACTAACTAACTAACTAACTAACTAACTAAGTCAGCAGCACCGAAAACATTCCCGAAATAACAAACACACTCAATCAACATCAATGAACCAATGGAGCCTGTTGATACGGCAACAACGCCGATAAGTCCCAAGGACGACTGGCTCCAAGATTATGTTTAACAAACACTAACACAAACCTATATATATATCCCCTTCGTATCTAAAGAGATAACATCCATGTAAATTTAAAAACAAGTTTCTTAATTATTTATATATTTTAAATTAATGTTTTACATTAATTACATATTTTGTCTTTAAAAGTTCTTAAGTTACAACAGAATGCGTAGTAAATTATTATTAAAACTTCTTACTTTGATATTTGTAGTGAAAAAAAAAAAAAAAATATTTGTTAAAAAAATATAAATTAAATTAGATGGAAATTTTTTTAATGAAAATATTAAAACAAAAGCAAAGTTAAAGAAAATAATAACAAGCGAATGTAAAGACTTTTATGCATTTTTTAATTAAATTAAATGTAAAAGAAAAATGTTGCATTTTATTGCAACAAATGATATTTTGTCAAAGTAAACGATGAATAATGACAAGTGACAGGTCTGAAGAGCAAAATTAATGAGAGATAAAATAGAAATAAAACAAACAGCAATTTTTAACTACTGACTTGATAAACATTTTATAAGTAATATTAAAGAAAATCTTTTGAAATGTAAATAAAAGTGTTGAAATAATTGTTAAACAAAAAAGTTATAAAGAATATATCAGACATGATGTAAACAGAATAATTTAATTGCTAAGTTTAGTTGATATTACAATAGTTTGAGTGATGGACTGAGGTAAATAGTTGTAAGTTGTTTTTGTAAGTTTTTCTCAAATGTATGTTTTGATTTTTATTATGTTTTGTATTATTTAATTGTTACATTTAATATTTTACCCACATTATGGAATCCCAAAAACTTCCTTCCAAAATTGTGTAAATGTAAGATGCAGCAAAAAAGTAATCAAAAATAATTTCAAATATTTCTATGGCTTTATTAGAAGGATTACATATGAATGTCAGTTGTCACAAATGTAAGTTTATTACAAGGTTTATACCCCACAAATTATACCTTATATTTTGAACCAGACTAAAATATATATACAGTGGGACAAAATAAAATCAAGTGTAGTCTATGTGCTTAACGTGTATTGAGACACCGTGAGGTCTACACCCACCTCTACATGACAATAAGAACTATTAAATGGAAATTTTTTAACATAATTCTGCTGGATCTTGAACAAGAATTTTGTCAAGTAATCGAGCATTATGTATGATATTTTGCCATAGTGGTCCCCGACACGAATGTCGATAGTTTAACGTGAACACCTGTTATGATGGCCTAATTTCATGGTGGTCTTTTTCATCCACTGGGTAGACTATAGACGGTCTACCACGCGCCCCTGAATCCTTCTATGAAGAACTCAGGTGGCAATTTTTGTACATGGCTGAGTCGGTCTATGTACAAGCACTTTGCTAAAGAACTCGAGCTATCTAATCTCTTGCCATAGTAGACCTATTGTAGAGTGACAGGCAGCATGGGATCAATCCCAATGCAAACCCCCACAAGGAAAAAGCAATCACTGGTCTAAAGTCAATAGAAGGGGGTGACATGTCCCAACATCAGGTGAAATCAATCTTCCGGTAAACCGGAAGGTGACTATCCTTATGATGTCATGAAAGATTGCATTTTTTCAAATGCAATCCCCATCAACTAATGAACCATACCAGTGCATTCCTTAACCTCTGAGATGGCTCTGTTGTTTGGCAACAGCACCTAGAGACGTATTTGGTAGCCCGAAATATCCAGCCAATAAATCAGGATCCCTCTGTATGTCAGATAATGTGACAAAAGATGTAGAAAGTTCCAAAGTCAATTCAAACCCAATAATTGGCCCGACGAGTTGAGGGAACGGACCTCAACTATATGTCGCGTAGTATGAAAGAATATGAATCCTGTTGAGATGGCAACAGCATCGAGAACTTCCCTAAAGTAAAAGGTCTACTAAATCAGTACTAGTCTCCTGTAGAGCAGAGGAGACTTTCGCGATCGTTCACCAATTACATCAGTTCCATTCTCAGACCATAAAGAACGATCTACGGAATGACAGGCAACCATCAAGTGTCAACCTGAAAATTCCCCAACTTATACTGGCGCCCTACTACGCAAAGAGTAAGAGATACTCAACGAGTTCAGGAATCCAGCATAAGTTGCTTTTTCACATCACCCAGTGACATCTGTTGAGATGGCAACAGGACCGGAGTACCATGCGCTTACAAATATCAATAATTCATTTTCCCGCCGTTTGATACCAGAGATATTGGTAGCATTTCTATTCCCCAAGATTGCTGTAACACCAAGGCGTGGTTAGATTCAGCAAGCTAACATGCTCCAGCGGAATATTAAGGACTAATGGAGGTCCTCTTCTATGAAGTATAGGATCACAGCAATTTTGATATTACGCTGGTAGTAATATCTCCTTTTTCTTCCCTCGCTACTTCATCTGAATAGCAATAGGGAGTGAATGCAATTATAAAGACTTTTCAATCTTACAACGTTAAAGTTGAGGGACTTAATGGATCCAAGACGGTCCACATACATAGATATTAATGATCGATGTATAGAATTATCGTATTCCTCTTGTGTTCATATCGATGGCTGCGGATAAAATTATAGTTGCAGTCCATTATTCTCTTGCTGGTATTTGGGAGGTCCTCTTTAGCATATACCCGTCCAGTTTGTTATTCTTTAGTCAAACTAAGATCTCGATCATAAGAGAATACATTCATATTATTGCATCCATCTTCTGTATTATTATATTCCTTCCCCTCAAGTGACCTGCAGAAACAGACGTAACGTGGATATATCTGAGATTGACATCAAACAAACTTTCTAGGGTTTTCAATATAACCCTTGACAGAGTTATTGATACCTCTTCACATTCTTTGGGAAAATTAAATGTATGAAAACCTATTACCTTCCACAATATCCGTTCCTATGACCCGTAGTCAGAACTGCTTTTCCGTGAAGTTAAACCATTCAGTCCCGCTGCACAATATCTGGTATATATGTAAATTATATGATATAATTTTTCGGCCCTGTAAAGTATATATAGTCTGGATCTGTAAAGATAGCGGATACCATTAAGCCATATCCATCTGTCTGTATGACTGTCCATCTGTCTGTATGGCTGTCCATCTGTCTTTCTGTCTTATGTTTGCTGAATTCCCTCTTCTGAACTCCCTAGATAGATATCTTCGGGATTCCAACACCTTGACGATTTGAAAAACCATTGGGAACTGCAAGATAACTTGATGAAATCTTTGTGTGTGTGTATTCGTACGTTTATTTCTCTAAAATACTTATACGAAGGAGAGAGAAAAAAATAATACAACCATAAAACACTTTTAAAGACATTGGTAAAAAGAAATGAAAATTCTCTTTGCTTTTTTCAAATTTCCTTTGTTGGGTTTGCCTTTAGGTAATTGTCCTGGTAATGACAGCTTTATATGAATGTAAATTTCTGTTCCAGAGCATACAGTATGGACATGACAATTTTCCAAGTTGTTAGTTAGTTTAAACCACCAACTAAATTACTTTTAACCAAGACCAACCAATTGCTTCATTCATTCAGACAACAAAAGTCCTTTAACAAAGTGTCAACAGGAATGTATGTATTGGGTCCTTAAGTATTAAATAATATGTGTGAATTGTCATTAGGGTGTTACATAATTTGTAAGATTAAGTATCTATTAAATTATTAAATACAAATGGGAATTTTTAAGGTCACAATATCGAAAACCTGATTATTAAGGGAACTATTTGGTAGTTTGTTAATTCTAGCAGTTTGAGGGTCTAGGCTTTGATACCAGAGTTCTGTTTTATTTCGCTACAATAGTATATTGTTATATTAATAAAATTTAAATACATTATAACAAAAAGCATTTAAAACAATGGGTAAATATACATAAATCTTTGGTATTTAAATTTTATACAATTTAAATCAATTAAAATGTTGTCGGTTTAACTTTTTTTCTGTATATTTTCATATATATATTTATTTTGTTTGTTTTAGGGGTGATATAATTGTATACAATATTTATGTACCATAAATTAATCACAACACCCATTTTAAAAAATAGAAAACATGTGAAAAAAGGACAACGTTTTTTGGAGTTGGTCACCCCACAGTATGGTTGAAGACAATGGATACCACAGGGAAAATTACAATAACGCAGAAATTATATATACCGAGTAATGACTACTACATACCGCCTGCATTACTTTTAAGTACTTAATAATGTCTTTTATATAATCATATACATATGAACTTATTATGGGTGTTACAATTTTATTGAGGGGATGGATGTCGAAGTGCTTTACGTGAGTACCTGGCGTGTAGCCCTATCTCACGGTGGTATTTTCAACCTCTGGGTGAGTAAAAAGTAAACAACTCACCACTGCCCCTTTGGGTATCTTACACGCAGGTCGCAAGTTTTGTACATGGATAAAGTCGGTCCATGTACAAGCACTTTGCTCAAGTACTTGAGCCTATCTAATCTCTGACCATTGCTGCCCCGTTGCTTAGCTTCCGAGATGTAAAACATCACTTCCGTTTACAACCATGCAGATGGGATGGCCTCTGTTGATTCGGCAACAGCACCTAGAGACGTAACCGGTAGACCGAAGTACGAATCCATCAAATAAGCCGAGACTTTGTTCTTACTCACACTTACATCAGTCTTTTAACCGCAACTCACTCTTCCCGCGAATTTGGGTTTAAACCACAGCCACTATGTGGATCCCGAAGGAACCTCAACCAACTGACCAGACAGGACATAGTCTTGCGGGCAACTGGCAACCGTAGTACCAGATTATGTGGTTCTCTGGTTGGACTTCTTTCCAATTTATGCAAGGACTAAGCCAGGCAGTAAATTGTAAACACCAATTTATAGTCCCGGCCGACTAGAGGTATTGGTAGTACCTATCTACCCCCGGATCGCAATACACCAGGATAACATGCCCGGTAGAGCTTTATTGAGGGGATATGACAAGGGGAGCCATATAGCCTCTCTTATGGAACCTTATAGTAAATAACATTATCTTCAACCTTCTATTGCTTCAAATCATAGCCATGATAATTGGTCTAGAGTTGAACATGTTAAAGACTGTTTTTTAGCATCCAAAACTTATAAAACTTCAGGGGGCAAATTCTGGCATTCGAAAGTGATCGAAACCTCATTAGAATTATCAGAAATTTTGTTAGCTTTTGAATACCAGAATTTAGAATACCTCAACTGAATGGGAAGCTAAGTATATTGGGCTACAAATTCTAGTGGTCGCGTAATTCTTAGGCCCAGAAACTCAATCTCCGATTATCGATTCTTAAATAACAAGAAATTGAGAAAATGGTTTGAATGGAATGAGAAAACACGGATTCAGAAGGGGTTTAAACTATGCTCTGTACCAATAGGTTTATGACGGCTTTATAGGCTTATTGTTACATATGATTCACTTCTCCATTATATACAAGATTCAAAGAGCAGCTTGTCTGGGTTTACTGCTTCTGTAAACTCGACACCCCAATCCAAGCTGGAGGCAATTCGAGAAGTGTCTGATCAAGTTTATTTCTGATAAATGGAGTGTTATTGCAGTTCAGGGGAAAAGAATTGCTATCTGCCTAGAGTATAAACTGAGAGAGTCATTTGACTTGCGTTCTGACCATAGATCATTTCTGGAATCACGAAAGGAAAGGTAGAGTTTGGAATTTTTCCTTGTGCCGGTTATTGGAGAAGTCCTTTTGGGGTGCAAAGACTGATCTACGGTGATATCAATATTTTGGGATAAGTATCGTGCCATTGCCTTAAAGACAAGAGAATCTCTTCCAAGGAGTAACTGTGAAGCTAAATTTGGAAATGAATTGATGTCAAATGGATAAGACACTCGATGATACTAGTATTTAAAGATGAACTTTCATCTTCTATGGGGGCTAAGGCAGTATCATTTAAACTGATATTAAACCAAGATTATATTCTACAACATTTTACATTTATAAACTCAAAGGCGATTGATTGGGTGGTACGATTGTACGCGGGCTAGGCGAAATAATGGACCGATCGTCAAGAGAAGAGTATTGCGAATTAAGTTGAAAATTCCTACCTGTAGCATGTACACTAGGTTAACATGGACACACAGACATGAATGTCGAGTGCTTAACCTGAACACCTGCCTTGACGGCCTTATTTCACGGTGGTATTTTTCATCCACTGGGTAGACTAGAGACAGTCTACCACGCACCCCTGAATCCTTCTATGAAGAACTCAGGTGGCAATTTTTGTACATGGCTGAGCTGGTCCATGTACAAGTACTTTGCTGAAGAACTCGAGCTATCTAATCTCTTGCGATAGTAGCCCCGTTGCGAAATGACAGGCAGCATGGGATCAAGGAAAAAGCAATCACTGGTCTAAAGTCAATAGAAGGGGGTGACATGTCCCAACATCAGGTGAAAACAATCTTCCGGTATACCGGAAGGTGATCACCGTTATGATGTCATGTAAGATTGCATTATTTAAAATGCAATCCCCATCTACTAATGACCCATTCCAGTGCATTCCTTAACCTCTTAAAGCCCGCTCAACTGCACTACTGAGATGGCTCTGTTGATTCGGCAAAAGCACCTAGAGACGTATTTGGTAGTTCGAAATACCCAGCTTATAAATCAGGATCCCTCTGTATGTCAGATAATGTGACAAAGGATGTAGAAATTTCCAAAGTCAATTCGAACCCAATAATTGCCCCGACAAGTTGAGGGAACGGAACTCAACCATATGTCGCGTAGCATGAAACAATATGAATCCTGTTGAGATGGCAACAGCACCGAGAACTTCCCTGAAGTAAAAGGTCTACTAAATCAGTACTAGTCTCCTGTCGGGCAGAGGAGTCTTTTCCGATCGTTCACCTGTTACTCAGATCATAAACTACGAACGACAGAATGACAGGCCAAGTGTCAACTTGAATCTCTTCCGTGGAGTATCTTTTACTAAGCGAAGAGTAAGAGATACTCAAGGGGTTCAGGAATTTTGTTGCTATGTCACATCACCTAGTGACATCTGTTGAGATGGCAACAGCACCGGAGAGAGAATCTAGACATATTTGCCATTTGGATATATCAGTCCTTAAGCCAACATTCTCTCCCTGCGAATTTGGGCATAAACCACAGCCACTATGTGGATAACGAAGGAACCTCAACCAATTGACCGGTCAGGACCGGTGGGCAACAGGCCACCCGTAGTGCCAGATTATATGGTACTTCGGTTAGACCCCATATCAAATCATTCCAAGGAAAGGCCGAGGATATATATTACCAGTTTATAGTCCCGGCAGACTAGAGGTAGTGATAGCACCTCTATACCCCGGGATTGCAATACACCAAGTTGGAGTTTTTCATCAAGAAAATATGTCCAGGGGGAGGACATACAGACAAACGGATATAGCTTAATCGTATCAGAAAGTAATTCATAACTGTTTAGTATACTTTAAGGTGGGTATAGGACCAATATATCAGCAGCGCAAACGCATAATACCCTCCCCATTATAGTGGTGTAGATTATAATGAATGTGAAGGATGTTTTTCTCTATGAATGTATCGCATGAAAGAGTTGTACGGTGGATTGAATAGATGTTCGATATATCATGTATGTGTCATCGTTTAATTTCTCTTCTTTGTCAACGTATGTTCAGAGCTTACTCTTAATACAGTTAGTCCCTATAGGGACATACATATATGTATAAGAACTTGTCTTTAACTGGTTTCGTACTTCGTTCTACCGTTTACATCTTTAGGTGCCATTGTCGAACCAATAGATTCCATTTCACCGAAAATAGAAGTGATCATTTTGAAGCAGTTATGCAATGGGCAGCGATGGTCAGAGATAGGATAGCTCAAGCACTCAAACAAAGTGCTTTTACATGGTCCGATGTTCGCTATCTTAGAGATCACGGTATCTAGCCTACACAGTGGTTGAAAAAGACCTCTGTGAAATGAGGCCGACAAGGCAGGTGTTCACACAAATCACTCCGGGTTTCGCAAAATTGGGGGTTCAAATCAGTGAGGGCATTAACACTTGACAAACATTAGTTGTGCCATCATCGTATAAAATGCAATTTTTGAAACTAAATCTCGAAACATCGACCTTTCAAAGATCTTAACTCCAACGTAATAGTTTCAAAATGTCTTCACAATTGTATTCACTTCCAGCGCCCAACTCATGAAACACTTTTTCGGGTTTATAAGAGTTCCAAGGCATAAATATGTACTGTATACCTACTGTATGATTGGACGCAGAAGGAGAATCGTACATTATATGTGTTCGTTTCACTATGCGAAGACTAAGAAGTCTTTGAACACTACTCTGTCGTGATCTCGATTGTCTCAAAGATGTATCACTCGCTCAATAACCTTAGATCTTACAAAATCGCATATATTAGAGAGTGACAATTTCAAGAGTATCAGAAATTGTCAGAGTTATACCTATGTATATCTCTATACATTGGCAACTTTGGACACGAGTTCCGAGTTCTCAAAATCAACCAGAACTACTGAGAAGTTGGCTAAAGAGAGGTCGTATGTATATACGAACTGAGTTTACATGGCATTATCATTATGTGTTGGCATGGATTTTCCAAACATTTTTTATTTCATTATAAGGTTTTTCTTACGCTTTTTTTCTTTATTTTTGGGTCATATTAAATAAATACTCTTGTGTGTTTTACTCCCATTCAAAGTATTGTTTTTTTTTTTAGTAATTTTCTACTATTTTTATATTCAGCTTTGCTGGCGTCGTATACATATATAAATTTCTTTTTTCCATTAGCTATGTGTTGGTAATTGCATGGTTTCCCTTTTTTCAAATTGCTAACATAAGTACGCTACTGTAAGTCCTTAAGAATGCGGGGAATTTCGGTTACGGCTAGCAACAACAGTTCATCAAATTAGTTTTTTTGGGAATTAACAATTCCATAGAAAATTTTGACAAATTATTATTGTGTTAAGTCTACTTGATATATAAAATTTTATTTGAAATTTAACCTAAGAAATTGTAGCATACATTTAGGTCTAATATAAGTTATAAACAATTCGTTGAGTTGTACTTTTATAACCTTTCTTAGTTACTTTTCCTTTTGTTCTGGGAAACAAGTTAATACTTTGTGGTTAAACTTGTTGTAAGCTTTTCTTTGTTGGCTCCACATTGTAAATGTGTTTTTTTGCCAAAAAAAAGTCAGTTTAATTTAAAAATATGGTAAATATACTATATATACACCCTTTTATTTGAAGCTACTAACATATCTACATACCTACAATAAATGCTACCAACAATTATCCTTTGAGCTTTAAGTGTATCTTAATGGGGGAAAGAGTTATCATGGTAAAAGTGAAATGTTTATTAACATTTTGACATGAAATTTTTTGTTTCAATTAAGTTTCGTGATTTGCCAAATTTGTTGTAAAACCATCATTAATTTACTAAGTCTAGTAAATGACTTGTAAATTTTGTGAACAATTGTACAGAGTTCATTGTACCTTTATGTGCGTTTTTTTACATAATGAACCAAGAAATATATTTTATAGCCTGTTAATGGGGCGAATAAATCATTTAAACTCTGGGTGTGATTGCTATGAAATAATGTAAGTGGTTACATACTGTAGAGAAGTCTTTAAGTTTTGAAAACTTAAATATGCTAAATATTGCCAAGGATTCCAACGATTATATGTAGAAGGCTGATAACTGATAATCCATCAAGTGTTTGTTCTATATTGGGCGGTATAAAGGTCTGTTTGCTCCTTTATAGTGACCTATAAAGACTTTAACCCTGCACGACCCGATCATTATATTTACACAGAGTACAATAACTGTTACGTGTATTGGTTTGGGTGATCATGGTCTCTTGTACCCCATCAGATTGCCTTATGTCAGCACAGTTTTCCAAACTTAATTTTACGCCATTGATATGAACGGCAGAAGAATCCTATAATTAAATTTCGAGACTACCATTAACATCTACATAGAGAGTCTTAAGTCTATTGAGAGGCTCAACTTTGTTGTTTTAATATCGATTCCCTGTTAACAAGTGAAAGGTAGTCGCTATAAGAAGCCCAAGCTGGCTGTATTTAGAGGGGTTATATGACGAGTGCGAAACTAAGAACTACACGCCCACCTTGACAGACGTCTGTTTATCGCATTGGACTGCACTCTGTTGATTGCTTCTCCTGCCAGTAGGACAGATCCATGAGCGAAGTAGTAAGGTTGAATAATGAAGAATTCCAGCACTTAAGTGTGCATGTCCGAAATCCATCAAGTGTTTGTTCTATATTGGGCGTTTTAAAGGTCTGTATGCTCCTAGTGGGAATCCTGTTTGTTGCCCCCTAATCATGTGTAAGAAGTTTTGGAGACGCCGCTGTAGTGAATCAAAAGTGTGTGTTACCTGACGTATGCTTATCACCTTGGAATTTGCTGATTACTACTCTAGTCACAGAGTCAAGGCCATCAGCAGAGTAGTCCATTTAAATCTTTAAAGCTTCCAGCATTTAAGTGTTCATGTCAGAAATCCATCAAGTATTTGTTCTATATTGGGCAATTGATAGGTCCTTTAGCTTATAGTGGGAATACTGTTTATATTCCCCTAATCATGTGTAAGAAGGTTTTGTGTCGCCGCTGTGAAGAATCAAAATTTACTAGAGTCCGGTGCATTACTAGATGTATGTTTATCACCTTAGACATCTGTTTATCACCCTGGACTTTGCTGATTACCACTTTAGTCACTGAGTCAAGGTCATCAGCAGAGTAGTCCGGTAGAATCTTAATAGATTCCAGCACTTAAGTGTGCAGGTCCGAAATATATTAAGCGTCTGACCTATATCGGGCAGTTTAAAGATCTGTTTACTCCCAGTGGGAATCCTCTTTATTTTCCCCTAATCATGTGTTAGAAGGTTCGGTTTGCCGCCTTGTTGAATCAAATGCTACTAACGTTCGGTGCTGTGAGCACTTGACTAATTCGCTGCTCAAACTGGCTGCTTCTAAACCTCAGCGAGTACCGCCTTTGCTGTTGTTGATCAAAAGTCGGGTGTTTCGAGTGACAATATTGTATACCAAGTGAAAAATGTACAAGAAAATTCGTCGAACTGTTGTCGCTGTGGGTCATTTGTAAGTTAGCGAACGCTTTGTTCAACGTCCATTAAGTGACGAGAAATCGCCTCTTAAGTGGCCTAACAGCCTCCTGGCACTGTAAAATTCCCCTGATGCTTAAACAAAAGCAAAAGTATATAAACGTGGGGAGGAGCTTTCCAATTTTTCTTCTCAATAGCCGACGAATAAACGTCCCCCGAAAGTGCCAACTAGTAAAGACAGCGACGGAACTACCGCTCAGGTTAAATGGGGGATTATCGATCAGAAGATGCTGTGAATGTACTGGAAGATCCTACCTTGGGAATATAGATTTTACTACCCAAATTGGGGTTGGTTAGTTCTGTCACCAATTTTGCTTATTCGAGTGAGCTGCTTCTCAAGCTAACTATTGAGTCCTTTGAGAAAGTGTGTTCAGTCACTAGGTTTGGCGTGATTCCGGTAAGATTTATTATCGACCTAACATCAGCGACCGAACCATCTATCAGGGAAAATTGCGGATCATCAATCAGAATATGCTGTGAATGTACTAGACGATACTAAGGAGACTCTAGGACTCGTTTCCCAAATTGATTACGCTGGTTAATTCCAGAGTCATGTTAAACTCCTACCTTATTAGAATGAGCATTTTGAGCTGCTCCTCATACTAGTTATTGTGGTCAGGCGAAAGGTTGGACGTGATTCCAGTAAGAGCTATTATCGATCGTAGCATCAGCGACGAAGCCATCTCTCAGTCATCTGTCAGAAGATGCTTTGAGTATACTGGACTACTTGAAAATCCTGCGGGAAAATCCAGGCCCACACAATAAAATTATGACGCTGGGGTATTCTTTAGTCACATTAAACTGCCAGCTTAAAAGAATTAGCATTCTATGTTGCTTCTCACGCTAGCTATTGAGGTTGGACGTGGTTCATGTAAGCGGAAAACCTCTCAAAATCGTTATACACTACCCCAACTGAGCTATATTATCTGTTAGAAATGTTGGTATCCTTTCAAAGTGGAAAGCGACTGCTACCAACCCATACCCGGAAGATAATGAGTAGCTGTCAGAAAGGCGATTGTACTACTTAACAAGGAGTCCTTTGCGGCACTGCCTGACAGATCTACGTGATAACCCTGCACACACAAAGATATCATGGTACAAGACTCCTTCTTGACCTATGTAGATAATCTTAAGAATGTAGACTCTCGAATTATTGAGAGTCGCTCCTTAGCGGTATGGTTCGTTATATCTTGAAAACAGTTTTAAAATTGTGTTTAATACTTCTAATGCTACTCACAAATACATTATTTGAAATCTGACAAGTGTTTATTTTATCTAAACTCCAGCTCATTAAGTGTAAACAAATTATTAACTGCAGCAAAGAAAGCACTTAATTAATATTTCAGCTTAATTCTTGGCAAAGAATTTTACCAACATCAAAGTGTTTTAGTATAAGTATCATCCACTAAATATGTATCTCACTTCCGTATCCTTTTTTGCATATTTTTATCTCTCATCATTCTATGTAAATAGAGAGATAGCAAAAAAAAAAAAAACTGTATTCTTTTGGTTGGTGTGGATTATACTTGAAAATAATATTTAAGCAGATATTCAAACTGACCTCAATGGTTCCTTTGTAAGGTTGTTTTTTTTTGGCTAAAGTTTGCCAAATGCTTTTTTTTTTCGTTTCTATTTAAACTTTAATATTTTTCTCATATAGATTCTATCGTTATTAATATTATAATGTCTAATTTAACAAGCATCATTTCTTTGTGATTCTTTGCTTTTTATATAACTATAGAAAATATATATATTTTCCATTTTATAATGTCTTCTTAATCCTTTAGTTAAATATGTACGTATTGCAAATATAAGAACTTAAAATAAAAACTTTGTTTCTTCTTATAACTATCTCTCACTCTATTTCAACACAGAGTTCACTATATATTGTGGTTAATATGAAAAGTTGATGATAAAGTATTTACATATATGTATGTATTTCAGCTAAAAGTGTGTTGACTCGATACCCACCAGTATGTTGTCATTGTATGAAAAGATACAAATAAAAAGTATCGAAGAAAACAAAGTTTTAAACATAAAGGAAATCGTTGAAAGAAATTGAAATGTTTATAAATTCTTAAGATTTTCTTGACATCTTAGTCAGCATTCTAAACATATGTATGTAAATGTGGCAAAATAATACAGAAAGTATTGAACCGATCTGTATTAGTCTGACATCCTAAAATCTCACATGCGTTCAATTATACAATACCTGATACACCTTAATCGGCATCAAAAACTAAAATCCATAGATTCGCGATAAACAAACGATCCTTTATTTTGAGGCAAATGTATGAAATTTTGTTTTTGGCGCCGATAACGGTCTATAAAGATTCGATAACATGATTGAAGGCGTAACATCAGACAGAGACCTGAAATTTAGGCAACATGCTTGTGTGAAGTGTAGATCGGTGTATACTTCATAAAGTATACAGTCAAGTGACACCCTTATTCAATCCTTACATCAGTTCCAGTTTGTTCTGGCGCCTAACCACTGGAACAACCATATGCTAAGGAATAAAAGTGATTTATCGCCACTACTCTGGGTAACCACAGTTAATAACGTACTAGAGACTTTAAATGGTGGAGAATTAAGAGCCGCTCTTACCGTCTGTATCTTAATAATTGTAATTGACAACCAATTGGTGAATTGACCACAGACGATTATAGCACTCTTCATCAATGTACTTATATTGGACGATTATACGAAACTCATACCGAAAACAGAACAAAATCGGGAACTATGAGGTATTGGTCTTTTATAGGATATTATTAGAAACATTAGAGCTAACCCCTAAGGAAATCTGTTGATACATCGATGGAAGAATCAACGAATCTGGGGATCTACATTATAGACAGGAAAATCAAACCACAACACTAGTACCCAGTTGAATGTCTACGCTATATTAGACCGTCTTGCATTCTATTCGAGGATAATCGAAGGAAACTAATGTATTTGGGTGCTTTAGAAAGTTAACATGACTAATGCGAAGACGTTAGACGGAAAGAGGGCTGAATTGAAAATATGGACGATATAATCCAATAGAATATGACAACATGCATCCACAGAATGAATAAGACCGAGGTTAGAGTGGTTCTAAATTGGAATACTCAACGAATCTGGGAAAACAGGGAAATCAAAACACAAAACTAGTACCCAGTTGGAAGTACATGATATCCAGGAATGCATAATATTGGACTTACTTTTATGCTATACAAGAAAATGCTACAAGAGAAAGTTGCTTTAACATGACGAAAGCTAAACCGTGCGACGGAAAGCATGCTGTCTTAAAAATATGTAGGAAAGAATCCAATAAAATATATCCACTTGACTTCTCAGAATGAATAACTCCGAGGTTAGTGTAATGGCACGTATTCCAAGTGGATACACAGGTTGACGATAACAACTTGCAAATATAGAGCACGCCGACACGTCTCTACCATTGCCCACCGGGTCATGTTTCCTTGATGTATGACCCGCATCTTGGTGTATTGCAATTCCGGGGAAAAGAGGTGCTACCAGTACCTCTAGTCTACCGAGACTATAAACTGGTGATGTCACTTCACTCCTCGGCTAGTCAATGGTAGGATTTGACATGGGGTCTAACCAGGGAACCACATAATGTGGTACTACGGATGGCCAGTTTCCCGCAGGATTTGTCCTGGCTGGTCAGTTGTTTGAGGTTCCACGGGGATCCACGTAGAAGCTGTGGTTTGAACCCAAATTCGCGGGAAGTGTGAATTGGGGTTAAAAGACTGATGCACGTTGAAATCTATATTTCGGGACAAGTTCGGTTCTAATGCGGAATGACAACAGATACCCCACAGAGGAGTGACAGTGGGACTTAGCGTTGAAAATGAGTTGGTGTTAATTGTGTATGATACAGGATGAATGTAGGGGTATACGGGACTTGCCAACCGGTATACCTAGAATAAGTGTGTCGTATAAATGAGAAGTGTGCTGAATAATGATGGATGATAGATATCTTATACAACTGATACCATTGAATTTTCCTTCCTTGTCCAGATATGTTCAGAGTAAACTCTCTTCATACCAGAATTACCACAGTGTTTGAGCGTTGCTATATAAAGTTTTTCATCAAAAATTTTCATAAAGAGGAGTGCACAACAGGCTTGAAAGCGGCTTAGATGTCATTTTTCGGATCTGATTCATGATGAGTTTCATCTAAATTGCTCATCCGTTAGCTATTTCATGCCACCGAATGGCCTTATACCTTAAAACCCATGTTACCTTGAGTTAGTTAGTTGAGTGAATACTTATATGCACATTATTTTTACATTGGAGTTGAGACCTTGAATAGATATAAGGCGAAAAACGTTTGTATAACATAATAGTCGGCGTCTAGAGACCTCGATCAGTTGGTATATTTCTATTAAGCTTTGTTAAGAAGAACTTATAAAAGTCTACCTATATCTTGTTAATAACACACGATTCGAAAGAAAAAGCTTTCGTAACACAATTTATTTAACATACAAATTCGAAAATTTTTTCTTTCATATTATCGTTTTTCTTCAAAATATCGTAAATTCTGAGACCAGATTTCGATCTTTTTTTGACTTATGTTGGCCTGTGTAATCCACATTATAAAATTCCATGCAAAACATATTGAAACATAGAATTCATGTACTACATACAAGAAAGTTTGTGACCACATACATATGTAAGTATATACCCAGCAGATCATGGTGACAGCCATAGGAGGAAGTTAATTGACTTCGTTTCGATTTCAAAAGGACAATGAATTATGCAGTAGATTCATTTTGGTAACTTAAATAACTGCTTTTTAAAATACTGTATAAAAAAGTTATACATATATGTATGTATAACCACTCCATAGATTACTTAGGTACACTAAAAAGGTACAATTGTCTACTCTTTGCGTTACTTAGGAACACTTAAGTGGTGATAGACAAGAATATAAGTGTCACCTAAATACATTTTACATAGTTAGAGATTTAGGAAAGTGTCTTGTTTAAAAGGGCTACATTGACTCCTTACAAAACTACTGGGTACTTGGTAACAAATTTATTGAATGGCCCCAATTATGACTATATGGCTACCAAGGCAACAAAATAAATATAATAAAAAAACTAAATACAAATAAAAGAAAACCAAAAAACCATTCATACAGTACGTTGATGGTTTTAGACTGGTTTTGGTGTCAACACTCATACACAAACAATAATCCTAATTCAAATACACAGATACCAATAAGACATACACACACATATAAATATAAATGAACTTTATTATGTTAGAAATTCAAAAAAGAAAATGTGGCATTTCAACAATTCTTTTATCGAATTCATTTTATTTTTTCATTTTTTTTCAAAACTGTAATGTCCTTTTTATTTTGTTTCGTTGTAGTTGCAAAGAGAGACGACAAGTAAACAGAAAGTTTGACTGCAATTTAAAAATTAAACAACCATAAATAAATAAATATTTTCTAATAAATATTGTATTTGTCAATAAAGTTTTTTATTTTCATGAAGAGGATTTTAGTGGTTGCCAAGTTTTTTTCGTCGTAAGTTCTAAGTTGACAATCGAAACAAGTGTAGGGCGGCACCTTAAACTCAATATGAGAATGAGGAAAAAAAATGAAACTACTTCAATAAAAGTGTTTGAGTGACAACCCTTATTATTTGTGGAGACAGTGAATACAAAAAGTTAGGCGACAAGAATTATATATTATTATATAAGGTGAACTTCTTTTTTTTGTGGTTATACACAGAGGGAAAAAGAAATATACACGCCTGGTACCAAATTTACACCAAACTGTTTATAATATACAATACCATTCGTCGTCAAAGTATATACAAACGTACGACAACACTATGTAATGTTGAGAACATTGCAATAATTCGTTGTCGAAATCTAAATTTTATACACATACGTTGTCGAAATGTTAACAAACGTGGTAAGCTCACTATTGACAAACAATCCGTTGGCTATAGTGAGCTCACCACGTTTGTTAACATTTAGACAACGGATATGTATAAAATTTAGATTTCGACAACGAATTGTTGCAATGTTGGCAACGTTGCGTTGTCAACATTAAATAGTGTTGTCGTACGTATGTATATACTTTGACAACGGATGTTATTCAAAAATTATAAACTCTTTGGTGTCAATTTGATACCAGGCGTGTTATATTTCTTTTTCCCTCTCTGTAGAAACTTCCATTCTAGAACTATAGGCCCTTTTCAGTTTAGCTTGAACATGATATTCCAACTGCTAACAATTCTTAAACGTTTCCTGACAATTTTTTCCCCAAATTTCGACAACGAATTGTTGCAATGTTGGCAACGTTGCGTTGTCAACATTACATAGTGTTGTCGTACGTATGTATATACTTTTACAACGGATGTCATTGAAAAATTATAAACTCTTTGGTGTCAAGTTGATACCAGGCGTGTATATTTCTTTTTCCCTCTGTGTAGAAACTTCCATTCTAGAACTCTAAGCCCTTTTCAGTTTAGCTTGAACATGATATTCCAACTGCTATCAATGCTTAAAAGTTTCCTGACAAATTCCTTCCCCAAAGTGTCCAGTACACATTCATAAACTGTTATATAAAACCTCCATTTATAAGGAAAGTAAATAAATATCTAACAAACAACAAATACTTCCATTAAAGTTAATCATCTCTCTTCAACCTTGGTCTTGATCAGTCGTCAAGTGTCAAAACATAAATAAATTTTAAATTTCTTTTGTTCGCTTTTATAAAATACAAACATACAAATACCTACTATTTATTGGCATTATTGTTATTGTTGTTTTTGCTATTGTTAACAGCTTGTCGAACAAGTACTAAGTATTTGGTATTTTGTATTCTAAGTATTTGTTATGCACAAGTCAAGTACTTAAAAGTAGTCCTTATTACACAGATACTTGTAAGACAATTGTTAAAAGCATGTCAAAAGTGGTAAATGGATGCTTATTATTGCTGATGCTTCTGCATATTCATTAAATAAATAAAACATTTCATAAATTGTTCATTAAATATTTCTGATATTTTTGTATTTTTATTGCAGAGATAATAGTCATGTTTATTTGATAGTAATGTATGATTTTAGGAGTCATAAATGTACTTTGAGTAATGGTTACTCTTAATTTGAGATTGTTAGAAAGAAAAAACAATCAATAGACTTTTCAATTGACTATTACATAGACTAGTCAATAGACTGGACTATAGACTAATGAATGGACTAGTCTATAGCCTTGACAAGAGTCTAGTCCTTAGATTAGTCAATAGACTAGACAATAGTCATAGTTTAGTCAATAGTCAGCAGATTATTCAATAGACCAGTTAGTAAATAGTCTAGTCAATAATTTAGTCAATGGACAAGTCCATAGAATAATCAGTAGATTATTCCATAGTCAATAAAATTTTCAATAGACTGGTCTATGGAATAGTGTATAAACTAATCTGTAGACTAGTAAATGGACTATTCCCTAGCTCTGACAAAAGACTAGTCTTCAGACTAGACAATGAACTAGTCCATAGATAAGTCAATGGACTAGTCCATAGATTAGTCAATAGACTAGTCCAAATATTAGTCAATAGACAAGTCCATAGATTAGTCAATAGACTAGACTGGTCTATAGAATAGTGTATAAGCTAATTCCATAGATTAGTCAATGGACTAGGCCACAGAGTATTTCATATAGTCCTTATGTTAGTTAGTAGACTGGTCCATAGATTAGTCAATAAACAAGTCCACAGATTAATCAGTAACTAGCCTATAGGCTAGTCAATAGACAAGTCCATTGACTGGTCCATAGATTAGCCAACGCACTAGTCTACAGATTAGTCCATGTACTTGTCCACAGATTATATAAGATAATATAATAGTCCATTGATTAATAGACTATTCCATAGTCAATAGATTATTTAATAGACCTGACTATAGACTAGTTCATAGAATAGACAATATATTAGTCCAGAGATTAATTAATAGACTAGTCCATAGTCAACAGACTATTCAATAGATCTGACAATAGATAATAGAATAGTGTATGGACTAATCTATAGACTGGTGAATGGACCAGCCCATAGCTTTGACAAGATACTAGTCCATAGACTAGTTAATAGACTAATCCATAGATTAGTCAATAGACTAGTCCATAGATTAGTCAATAGACTAGCACATAGATTAGTCATTGGACTAGTCCATAAAATAGACAACGGACTAGTCCACAGATTAGTCTATAGACTTTATAGATTTGTCAATAGTCTAGTCCATAGGCTAGTCAATAGACTAGTCCATAGATTAGTAAATGGACTAATCCACAGAGTAGTCCATATTCAATAGTATATGGACTAGTCAATAGACCCGTCAAATGACTAATCCATAGATTGGCCAATAAACTAGTCCGTAGATTAGTCAATGAACAAGTCCACAGATCAGTTAATAGACAAGTCCATCGACTAGTCCATAGATTAGTCATTGGACTGGTCCATAGCTTAGTCAATAGACTAGTCCATAGATTACTCAATGAACAAGTCCATAGGTTATTCAATAGACTAGTCCACAGGCTAGTCAATGGATAGACTAGTCTATAGAATAGACAATAGACTTGTCCATAGATTAGTCATTAGACTAGTCTAGCTAGTCAATAGACAAGTCTATCGACTAGTCCATAGTCCACAGATTAGTCAAGGGATAGACTAGTCCATAGAATAGACAATATACTAGTCCATAGATTAGTCATCAGACTAGTCTTTAGATTAGTCTATAGACTAGACAGATTAGTCAAAAGACTAGTCTATTTACTAGTTATTAGACTAGTCCATAGACTTGACAATATTCTAAACTAGACTGGACAGTAGTCCAAAGACTAGTCAATACAGACTAGTCCATAGATTAAGTCAATGGATTATGTCATAGATTAATCAATGGACTATGCCATAGATTTGTTAATAGACTAAAACGTACAATTATTGATGATTACCTTCTTGTAAAAATCACTATTTATACTTCATGTTTGATTTTGTTATGCCCTAAACATTTTCTGTATAAACAATATTTTATCTTATAACCTCATTCATTTATTTGCACCTGCATGATATTGTTTGTATAGAAAGGGGTTGTTGGGTTGGATCATGTCATTAAAGACAATTTAATTATATATAAATATTTAGTTTTATTTGATTTATTTATTCTAAATAATCAATGATTAATATAGGTTCAAGTTGGCTTTAATTATGAAATTTCTCAAATATGCCTTACAGTACTAAGTTTGACAAAACCCATGGTTTTTCAGTGACCACATAAAAGGGGTGGGAGTATGGGTATTAGAAAATAAGTATGTATGTGTGTACTGTGAGTATAAATATATACGTACTTCACTAGTAATTTTCTAAGTTTTGAGTTATATAAATGTATATCCATACACATCTATGTATGTATGTCCACTTATGTATATATTAATGTATATATGTATTTGTATATGCATGTATAATGTAATTAGTGTGTTCCTAAAATCGATTCTTGTTTATATACATACATACACACATATTTATATTGGAGTTGTACAAATGTATGTATATATGTATATGTGCTGTCATATGAATAATAATTTGAACTCAAGAAATATCTGTCCAATTCACAAGTTATGTCATATCGTTGTATATTGTACGAATTTCGGGTTGTTAGAAATTTACTTTAAGCTGGTCTTAGTAGTTAAAGCAAATTACGTTTTATCAATATGTTAAATAGCGCTACGATGACATACTCTTCCAAATTTTACTTGTGGGTCAACTCATATGACACATTTATTACAAATTTGAACTAGATATGTATGTACTAGATAGTTGCTAGTAGATACTTATGAATGTACAAATATATGTACATATACATACATACATACAGAGAAGGAATTCGAAGAAGATACTTTAGGAAGTCATAATACGTCAATACCAGGACATGAGGACCGAGAACAAACCTAGGAAGAAAAAAAGCTTCTCGTTTTCTAATATACAGTCGAGCACTGAAAAATTAGAAAGATATAGAAAATTCTCGACAGTGAAAAAAGTAAAAGAGCCGTCATCTTACACTAAAGTTGCCTAGAGTAGATAACGGGACGACTATGAAATATATGATGACGGTAATCCGACAGGCAAAATCCCAATAGACCAGCACATTAAGGTGGAAGACCTGGTCAGCAATAAGAAAGTGAACCACGCAATCACTTCTAAATTCAAACAGACAAGAGAAAAAGAGAGCTGCAATTTTAGCACGGCCGTGATATTGATGTGAATGGCATCTCACCTATGTACTGGTACCCTAAATAACTTCAGGGAAAGTAATCCTCTTCCCTGGAACTGCACTAAGCTTTGACAGCTCAAGAAGAAAGATTTCTGGTAAAGTCCACTGTCGACATGAAAGAATGGATAGTAAATTGGCTAATATTGGAAATTTCTGGAAGTAAAAATGCTGAACTGTCTGTGAAGAAATGAGATGTCTTAAACAGGAAAGAGGAACTCTTCTCTGTGGTAGGTAGCTCCCTACGGGGACATGTTACCTGGGTGAAATGTCCATATTGGTGTTATTACAATATTCCGGGAAAAATACCTCTAGTCTGCCGGGACTGTAAACTGGTTCCTTCAGGATCCACATAGTGGCTGTAGTTTAAACCCAAATTCGCTGGGAGAGAATGCCATATATGTCTGGATTCTCTCTCTTTTTTGATGTTGCCATCTCAACAGATGTCACTGGGAGATATGACAGAGCAACTTATGCTGGATTCCTAAACCCGTTGAGTATTTCTTACTCTTCGCGTAGTAGGGCGCCAGTATAGGTTAAGGAATTTACAGGTTTATACTTGGTAGTTGCCTGTCATTCCGTAGATCGTTCTTTATGTTCTAAGAATGGAACTGATGTAAGTTGGTGAACGGTCGAGAAAGACTCCTCCGTCCGACAGGAGACTAGTACTGATTGATTAGACCTTTTACTTTAGGGAAGTTCTCGGTGCTGTTGCCATATCAACAGGATGCATATTGTTTCATGCTACGCGACTTATGGTTGAGGCCCACCACTCAACTTGTCGGGGCAATTATTGGGTTTGAATTGACTTTGGAAATTTATACATCCTTTGTCACATTATCTGACATACAGAGGGATCCTGATTTATTGGCTTAAGAGGTTAAGGAATGCATTGGAATAGGTCATTAGTTGATGGGGATTGCATTTTAACGAATGCAATCTGAGTTATTCATAGAAAGATTCAGGGGCGCGTGGTAGACATTCTTGTGCTAGGTAGCTATCGACCAGAACTCCAAAGCTATTCATACCATGAACAAAGGCAGAGCTTATTTCGTCTTAAAAGCTGTTATCTTTAAAATTGGGAAGGTGCTGATTGGAAGAGTTGTTACAACCAGCTCCGACAAGGACACCGAAATACTTAAGACGGTGTCTAGAGCATCATTTGTCTGTATAGGTTACGCGAAGGAGTCAAAACCATCTGTACGTTGGAATCAAAATACTCCAGCTGCCGTTGAAGCCGATCAAGTTTCCTTTTCTGTCTGTTCTTGGAGTAAAAGGATGAGATTGTAGCACACATTGTATCGAAATTGATAAAAAATATAAGCACTAACTCATGTCAAATAATATAATTTTTAATTATCCTTTATTGATGTATTGATCTTCCCCCACTAACCATTTTCCTGTAATTAAATTATATTATCAGCTCTAATTTAGATAATATTTCTTTATATGTATGTAAATATGTATGTCTACTTTGAACATTAAGAATCCATAAATCCTTGAATATTTTACTTTTTTTTTTGTGTCAAACACATCCTTCTTTCTTGATTAAAAAAAAAAAAAAAAATGAGAAATCATAAAGTTATTGCCAACTTAAGTCTACATATTCGCAATCATTATCGTATGACAATATTGACACTTAATTATTCAATTCTTCTTTCTCCGTTTCAATTTTTCTTAATTGTTGAAATCAGAATATGATGATTACACATATATATCCACTTAACCATTCCTATACAGACTCATAATGGTATTTCTTTATTACCCAGTAGTTGGTAATGGTTGTCCCGAACAAGTGATTTTTTGCCACTGGTTGGATAATGTAAATGTTTTAGGAGTAAGACAAACGATACTACACATAAGTACTAGGGTGATCGACTCGATTTTTCGACCGGTTTTAAAACCGGTTTTTTCTGCTTTACCAGTGTCGGTTTTTTCTTAATGTTGATTTTTCGAATATCGAATAACCCGGTTTTTTCACTTTTTAAAACCCGGTTTCGAATACTTTTATTTGCTTTGTATTCAAAGATTATTTAAATGAAATTTTTAAGTAAATAATAATGCAGCCCGTCTAAATTTTAAAAATATTCGATTCGAGGAACTAGCGTATATTTTTCTACAGCTCCTTTGGTTAAACTTTTTTGATTTTCCTAATTAATTAAAAAAATTTATTTGTAAAATTGATAACTGTTTGATAAAATTTTATCAATCTTAAGATTATATTCCAATTACAATAATTAATTTACGGCTGAAGTGTTGGAATGCATATGCAAATTTCCTAAACAGGGCTTTTAAAATAAGCTTGGATTACACAGTACCTTATGTTTAACAGAAGTGTCCCACTTTTTTCCTAATTTTTTTATATTAAAGAAATAATGTAAATCAGACGACTAGATCTAAAGTTATAATCTTTTAAACTGTTAAAAATCATTTCGGGCCATGTTTCATTAATCAAATTTAAACATAAACATTAAGTTTTTCAAATTAAAATTAATTTTCTGAATTTGAAAAAAATCAACCGGTTTTTTTTAAATGTCAACTATTCGAACTATTCGAAAACCGGTTTTTGGAAAATGTCGAATAATCGATCACCCTAATAAGTACATATATATATGGTAATTATATCTGATGGTTTAAATGTGATTCTTTTTTGGAATTCTTAAAGACACTTATGTGATGGTCTGACACATGTTTAGCACTACGAACTGCCGGTTAGCATCCATATTCCTGAGTGTTTAAGGACTAATTGTTTCGTGTTTTTTTTTCTCCTTCGTCAACTTTAGCTCCTTTGTAAATAGGCATTGGTACTCTTAGATGACTACTTGTAATTATTAAATATTTTGCTCTACACTGTAATGTTTGCAATAGAAATACTCTGCATGTCTTTTGTGAGAATTTCGAATTTGAGTGGGCACTAACGAACTCAAGTCTTTATTAAACATAAATATTTGATATCAAAGAAAAGTTGAAATATTTTTAACACACTTCTACTTTCTTTCTACACACATACATACATATAAATAAAATGTCTTGCAAAATATTTAAATATTTTCTTTTACGCTTCATATAAAATTGACATGAATATCAGATAAACAAAGGGCGAACCTATAGAATCACAGTTTTTAATTATTTCGATAACTAGTTCATAGACAATATCTTAAATGAAATGTATTCTAAAACACTTTCTAATGTTATATATAATAATTTATAACAAATACCGAAATTTGTTTTATAAGTATAACCAATATAGAAACTAGGTCCATAATGGATTAGTATTCAATAAAGAAAATTATCTGAGAGAAAATCGCTACAACTACAATTTGACATTTGCATATATTACACTTTTATGGCAGAACGCTTCCCTTGCGTATGTATTTATTGCAGAATCTGTTACATGATACTATAGTCGACCCATAAGTCTGATGTCATTTCCACTTGAAAGCGGGAAGCGGGTAGTCGATATCATGGTTAAAACTAAATAATGGATAGAGAAGTGAAATTTAGGTGAATGTAGCTTAAAACTACTGAAGTTAACTACTATGATAGCTTGCAGTAATCATCGTTATCGAAGATTCTTTTAATTGACCAGGTGTTTTGAGTCTGGATCAAACATAGTCTAAGGAATAGGTGGGCAAGAAGCAAAATGTTCGATATAACACAGGCCAAGGTTGTAACACTATAATTCTTGGTAACCACAATTAATAGCCTCCAAAGAATTTTAACCGGTGAAGGATTTGGACAAGGGTGAAGAAGGCCTTAAATTAGGCTTTCAGCATGACCAACCAACTAAAACAGAATCTGTTTTTTTACAAAACCCATATTGGATAGGACGACATCAGTTACCGCAGGGTTAATACCTAGGCGCAATACTTCATAGACCTCATTAAACAGGTTTCTCCATTTTAGAACCATACAAAGAACGATATTAAGCACATTGTTGTACTGCTATGGACATAATCATTGGACTGCTATGGACAACAAGTGCAACAGATTACCGTACATCGATATGTAAATTTTTAAACGAGAGTTCGATCGGGAAGGCCAAAGTCAAGAAGTATTCGAGGGCAAGTATTGGGAAAAGGCTCCAGGGAAGGCGGTTTGAGGTCTCAAGTTGGGGCACCTTCGATATGTAAATTTTTAAACGAGAGTTCAATCAGGAAGGCCGAAGTCAAGAAGTGTTCGAGGGTAAGTAAGGGAAAAGGCACCAGGGAAGGCAGTTTGAGGTCTCAAGGTACCTTCGATATGTAAATGTTTAAGCGAGAGTTATTTCTTTGTTTTCTGTCGAATTTCAAAGATTCTTATATTTTCTGAAAGATCTCGGATTAGATCTTGAAAAAAACATGTCTGAGTGTGCTATTCATCTTATATGATTTACAAGTTATAGGCATTTAGAAATGTATAAAATATCGGGCGGAATTTTTGACAGATTTTCCTTAATTTTTTTTTACAAAAAATGTCCAAAGTTTTAGAACGATGTCCTTTCTGGATCCAAAAATAAATGATTTTGAATTTCTTTATTAAAATAAAACTTTCTTTAAGAAAATAGAACTGCATTTCTATATTTCTCTGGAAATGGGTCTTTATGAAGAACATTTAGGTTTAAAGAACTTGTTTAATTTTACAATAAAGTTGCCCTACACGGTTCCGAATTTGAACTATATTTGATCAAAATTTCAACTTCGATCGACATGTTATAAAATCTCAAAGCTGTTATGGATGTCTTAATGATTTTTAAAATATTTTCCGAGTCTCAAAACATTTATTTCTAAAATATTGATTATGCCCACAGTTCAATATTATCTGATAAGAATTAAATCGGAATTATTTTATTTCAAATTATTACAATTCTAACAGACATCTTAATTTATAACCCCTTTGAGTTATGCCAACAACTAACATATTTTTTAGTAAATTAACACAGAAAACACTTAACGTGACTGAAAAACATTTTCGCACTTAAACAAATAAAGAAAATCAAACCAAAAACCGAGAAGAGAATATTTTGAAAAAATACTTAGTAAAAACAAAAGTGTGAGTTTCCATTAATTATGAGAAAAACGATGAAGATGATGATCATGTTGTTAATAATGAAGTTTTTGGGTATTTGATTTCTTTGTATACAAACCTGTTGTTCCATTTTTTGACTGCGACTGCTGATTGCCGACATAATGGCGCTGCGTTTGAATACTAATGATGAACAAAAGTGGGTGGAAAATTTGAATGATTCACAAAGAAAATTTTAAGGATTCTTGAAGTTATTTTAAAGATGTTTGTTTTTTGAAGAAACACTTGATATTAAAATATTTTTAAAGTGTAAGAAAGGGCACTTAAAATATGTTTTAATAACTTAGTTGAAAACTAAATATTTTACAGATACACTTTATTTACACACGTACGTAACAAATTTCAATGACCAGCTGTTAAGGATTTTAACAAAAAAACTCCTTGTCAAAGTAACTACACACTCTCACAAAATTTAAAAGAAAACAAAAATCAAACAAATAACTTTAGTTTTAGAGCCCGTGTTATTAGTTAAATTGAAACATCTGGCAGCTTTTGCTGGTAATGACTAGACATAAACAAAAGCCGATTGATTCAAAAATAATACAAAATTTGTATTCGTTTTAACTGCACTTGAAGCAAAAACAAAATGCACTTTTTGCTTTTGTCAAATTTACAATAGACTCTTAAACTTGTTTTGTTGCTCTTTTTTTCTTTTGGCAAATATTATATTTATCCGTAAAACTATTCATTCACACTTATTTGTTAAATTCTATTTAGAACTTTTAATATTTTCATTACAAATGAATCACTAAATCAAATAAATGACGTCATATTTTGATTTTATTTTTTGTATTGAAATGCGAAGTTAAATAAATTTACTTTCAAAATACATTGACACTTCTTTCAATACACGTATTGTCAAATGCCAAATATTCTCGTTAGAAAACGTGTGCTCTATTATATTTGTTTCAAAAAAAAATTTACGCTTGTAGCAACTAGACGGTTTAAATGCTAAACACAAACTAAATTTTAACAGTTTTCAAACAATAATAAACGAAATTTAAAGTAAATCGTTAAAAAATGTTAAAAATTCACACCATAATCTAAAACATTTTCTCTCAAAATGTTAATAATTTCCCTTTTGCAGAAATGTTGTATCCTTTTGCTGAATACATAAAAGGATATGAGTTCTACAAACTGTTATCTGTTATTCTTCTGTTCTCTCCTCTGTTTCGCTTCTACACCACTCTCTGTTATTGTTTTGTCGGAGAATTTACTTTCAAATGTAATTCTGTTATTTACTCTCACAGTTATTTCTGCAACAGCAGGAAATTACTTTATCAGTAAGGACTTGCTTTGGCTTGAGTGAGTAAATGGGTGAGAGAACTAGCAGTGCGTGTATATTTAGTTTAACAGGATACTATAGCAACCTTATACGAGTAACATGTATAAACAAAACAACAAAAAACACATGTATATGTCGTTACTCCTTACAAACAAAATTTTTAGATTTTGTTTTTATTTTCAGGTTGCAGCTGCCTTTAAAGGGATGCCATATTTTTAGTTTTCTCATTTGAGATTAAATTTTTTAGGTACTGACATAGTGAGTTTGACTAACTAACTAACTAACTAACTAACTAACTAACTAACTAACTAACTAACTAACTAACTAACTAACTAACTACTAACTAACTAACTAACTAACTAACTAACTAACTAACTAACTAACTAACTAACTAACTAACTAACTAACTAACTAACTAACTACTAACTAACTAACTAACTAACTAACTAACTAACTAACTAACTAACTAACTAACTAACTAACTAACTAACTAACTAACTAACTAACTAACTAACTAACTAACTAACTAACTAACTAACTAACTAACTAACTACTAACTAACTAACTAACTAACTAACTAACTAACTAACTAACTAACTAACTAACTAACTAACTAACTAACTAACTAACTAACTAACTAACTAACTAACTAACTAACTAACTAACTAACTAACTAACTAACTAACTAACTAACTAACTAACTAACTACTAACTAACTAACTACTAACTAACTAACTAACTAACTAACTAACTACTAACTAACTAACTAACTAACTAACTAACTAACTAACTAACTAACTAACTAACTAACTAACTAACTAACTAACTAACTAACTAACTAACTAACTAACTAACTAACTAACTACTAACTAACTAACTAACTAACTAACTAACTAACTAACTAACTAACTAACTAACTAACTAACTAACTAACTAACTACTAACTAACTAACTAACTAACTAACTAACTAACTAACTAACTAACTAACTAACTAACTAACTAACTAACTAACTAACTAACTAACTAACTAACTAACTAACTAACTAACTAACTAACTAACTAACTAACTAACTACTAACTAACTAACTAACTAACTAACTAACTAACTACTAACTAACTAACTAACTAACTAACTAACTAACTAACTAACTAACTAACTAACTAACTAACTAACTACTAACTAACTAACTAACTAACTAACTAACTAACTAACTAACTAACTAACTAACTACTAACTAACTAACTAACTAACTAACTAACTAACTAACTAACTAACTAACTAACTAACTAACTAACTAACTAACTAACTAACTAACTAACTAACTAACTAACTAACTAACTAACTAACTAACTAACTAACTAACTAACTAACTAACTAACTAACTAACTAACTAACTAACTAACTAACTAACTAACTAACTAACTAACTAACTAACTACTAACTAACTAACTAACTAACTAACTAACTAACTAACTAACTAACTAACTAACTAACTAACTAACTAACTAACTAACTAACTACTAACTAACTAACTAACTAACTAACTAACTAACTAACTAACTACTAACTACTAACTAACTAACTAACTAACTAACTAACTAACTAACTAACTAACTAACTAACTAACTAACTAACTAACTAACTAACTAACTAACTACTAACTAACTAACTAACTAACTAACTAACTAACTAACTAACTAACTAACTAACTAACTAACTAACTAACTAACTAACTAACTAACTAACTAACTAACTAACTAACTAACTAACTAACTAACTAACTAACTAACTAACTAACTAACTAACTAACTAACTAACTAACTAACTAACTAACTAACTAACTAACTAACTAACTAACTAACTAACTAACTAACTAACTAACTAACTAACTAACTAACTAACTAACTAACTAACTAACTAACTAACTAACTAACTAACTAACTAACTAACTAACTAACTAACTAACTAACTAACTACTAACTAACTAACTAACTAACTAACTAACTAACTAACTAACTAACTAACTAACTAACTAACTAACTAACTAACTAACTAACTAACTAACTAACTAACTAACTACTAACTAACTAACTAACTAACTAACTAACTAACTAACTAACTAACTAACTAACTAACTAACTAACTAACTAACTAACTAACTAACTAACTAACTAACTAACTAACTAACTACTAACTAACTAACTAACTAACTAACTAACTAACTAACTAACTAACTAACTAACTAACTAACTAACTAACTAACTAACTAACTAACTACTACTAACTAACTAACTAACTAACTAACTAACTAACTACTAACTACTAACTAACTAACTAACTAACTACTAACTACTAACTAACTAACACTAACTAACTAACTAACTACTAACTAACTAACTAAACTAACTAACTAACTAACTACTAACTAACTAACTAACTAACTAACTACCTAACTAACTAACTAACTAACTAACTAACTACTAACTAACTAACTACTAACTAACTAACTAACTAACTAACTACTAACTAACTAACTAACTAACTAACTAACTAACTAACTAACTAACTAACTAACTAACTAACTAACTAACTAACTAACTAACTACTAACTAACTAACTAACTAACTAACTAACTAACTAACTAACTAACTAACTAACTAACTAACTAACTAACTAACTAACTAACTAACTACTAACTAACTAACTAACTAACTACTAACTAACTACTAACTAACTAACTAACTAACTAACTAACTACTAACTAACTAACTAACTAACTAACTAACTAACTAACTAACTAACTAACTAACTAACTAACTAACTAACTAACTAACTAACTACTAACTAACTAACTAACTAACTAACTAACTAACTAACCAGGCTGGGAAGCAGAGATACAAGCCGAGACGGCTCAAATCGGCGGCGGCTGGCCGCCGGTAATATTTTGCAAACCGCGCCGCCGCCGATTTCTTTCGGCTCAAAAGCTAAGCCGACTTAAACATAGCCGCTGATAAATATTGGAATCGCACATGTATTTCAGAAAATAATTTCACCAATTTGAATAGAGTTGCCACTATTTTAAATTCTTATGGCAAATTGAAAAAAGTTGCCACACAATATTGTGCTAATATTAAAAGAGTGAAAACTACTATAAATGTCCATTTTCTTCAGAAAAAACCTTATATAGAGATAGGATTCTATATAACAGACAATTATACAGAGATTTTTCAATATAATAAACGCTTATAGGCTCAATTTCTGAAGAAAAACTTAAATTGAGCCGACAATTTAGCCGCCGCCGATATTTTCTATAATAAGCCGCCGCCGCCGACCTAAAATGGTTGCGCCGCCGCCGCCGATCATTTTGCATCGGCTTGTATCTCTGCTGGGAAGTAGTCGGCAACGAAAGAGCGAATGTATTATGTAGCTTCAACTGCATTCATTCGAGCTTAATAAAAAATATGGGTGAGAGAATCCCATATGGCCTCTTGGAATAATTAAATAAAGGGTAGATCATATGGGTTGTCCCTAACGAGAGAAAGACGAGAAGCCGACTCAAATTGAGCAAGTCCGATAATAGTATGATGGTACGTATTCCAAGTGGACACAGAATTACGGGCATAGCTATACAAAATTGGACGTACGAATTCAGTCGGATATAGATCATGTGCTGAGGACAGTGAAACTGTAAAGCACTTTTTTGGCATTATCATGACAAGTTGCAAGCTTTTGCAGAAAGTAGATGCAAATTTCTTGTTACTGATATTATTCCGGGTATATCCTCACTCAAAAATACTGATTGCAATATTCTTATGAATCACGCTGATGTTTGTCCTACACTTACCTAAAAGTATATCGATCTACTGAGAATCTTAGTTGAGGTACAGACTGAAATTTTCAAGGTATCTTGATCAAATTTGGAATAAAACTTGTTTTTCGGCACAGGGACGAAGCCTATTAGAAATGGTTGAAATCGCTCCATTATTTCACTTAGCTCCCATACAACTGGACCTTCCGATTTGGGCTTTTTAAGCCCTAACTGCGTCAAATACTCTACTATCTCTCCACAAATCGGCACAACTATAAGCGTAAATGACACTGCTCATCCGATTTTTACCCGATTTTTACATCTAAACATATCTTATCTTGTTCAAAGATATTAATCACTCTCTAAAAATCTGTATAGATGGGTCCATAATTTACACAAACCTATTATTTCCGAAAATCACCCCGATGTGGTAATAATTTACGAATCTGCAAATAATTAAAATTGACTTATAAGAAATTGCAAGGGACAATAAATTTCAAATTGGACGTTTGTTTTCGCAATCTTTGCTTGTTACCGCCTTCTTGTGGTAACTACAATTGCTAGCACCGTAAAACCATATTTGAAATTTTACTAATATGTATTTCGTTTCCCATTTGGCAAAGGAAATACGGTGTGTCATGCAAAAAAATTTGTCTTTCTGTGTTTTTCAATTATTTATTACTGTGTAATATTTTGTTTATACTTTCATGATTTTGTAAAATGCACGTAAATTTCTAATGTTTTGCATTTTGTTTTCCGTTTGTTTTTTATCATTTGCACAAGAAAACATACAGCATTAAAAATGTATAGCATGCATTTTTGGTTTTCATCTTGGGAAAGGTTCTAGCTTGGCGATATATGTACAAACATACATATGTATCTATGTATGTGTGTATATTTTCCTAGCAGTTCGACAAAGAGTCAATGCATATGAAAAAGACAGTAATTTCCACTAATAGTTAACCACCTGGATGATCGTAATTCGTATGTTTTGGGTCATTCGTCACGAATGTACCCTTTGTAATCGAGAATGAAGACAGTCGTCACTTTAGTGTCCTCTTTGTAAGCGGGAGCGAAGACAGTCGTCTCTTTACTGTCCTCAAGTAACCTAGAGATTATACTCTTAAAAGTTGTTTTTTTTTGTTGTACTTCCGAAAGTAGTTATTTCACCCGTCTTTTGGAGAAATGATTGTTACTTTCTGCTAATGTGCCACCATCTGGTTGACTCAAATTTATATCTTTCGGGTTAATCGTCACATTATTGTCCCATAGTATTCTAGAGAGTAGACACTTGAAATTTTTAAATTTTAGTTCCATTTATATCTTACCACCTCCAATTCGTATGTTTTTGGTCTTTCGTCACAAATAAACTCTTTGTAAACGAGAATGAAGACAGTCGTCACTTTAGTGTCCCCTTTGTAAGCGAGAGCGGAGGCAATCGTCTCTTTACTGTATCTTTGTAGGGTGTAGCGTGACGATTGACTTCCTCGTAGGACAAGCCCATGTTAAAATGGTTGGTCACCTGGGTAGTCAGGTGGCTAGGGGCCACCACAAGTGGTAGGTTAAGTGGTCAGTTCGGGACTATCCCGTCGAACTGCTGGGTTCATTTACACCCCAGCAGTTCGGGCGGACAGTCCCGAACTCCCTATTTAGCCTACCACATAGGGTTACCCCTAGCCACCGACTGTCCAGGTGAGTAGCTATTTTAACATGTGCTTGTCCTACGAGGAAGTCAATCGTCACCCCATAGATTAAAAAGAGACAGACAAGTGTTTTTTAAGTGTCCCCTCTCTCGCTTAAAAAGGTGACGATTACCTTCACCCTCGTTTACAAAGAGTACATCCGTGACGAAAGACGAATTAGAGCCCACCAGGTGGTGGAAATCATTGTCTTTTTCCTATGCATTGACTCTTTGTCGAACTGCAGGGACAACATGTGAAAAAATTTGATCTTTTATAAGAACTCACCTAACAAAAGCATGGCAATAATTGAACTTACACAACAACATACTTTTGAATGACTAGTAACTACCGCCTGCATTATATTTAAGTACTCTAATAATAACTTACATATAAGATACATACTTAAGTACTTACATTTAAACAGTGCTGTTCAGAGTTCAACAACATGCCAACGAACGACTCTTAACTCCCTATTTGTAATGACTTATTTAACTACTTATTTGTATGCGACATCGCCGTGTTAAAATAATGCGGTTAAATGCCAATGAAAAAGCTATTTAAAGCTAGTTCAGTTCTAGTTCTGTTCGAGTTCAGTTCTAGTTCAGTTCTAGTTCAGTTCTAGTTCAGTTCTAGTTCAGTTCTAGTTCAGTTCTAGTTCAGTTCTAGTTCAGTTCTAGTTCAGTTCTAGTTCAGTTCTAGTTCAGTTCTAGTTCAGTTCTAGTTCAGTTCTAGTTCAGTTCTAGTTCAGTTCTAGTTCAGTTCTAGTTCAGTTCTAGTTCAGTTCAGTTCAGTTCTAGTTCAGTTCTAGTTCAGTTCTAGTTCAGTTCTAGTTCAGTTCTAGTTCAGTTCTAGTTCAGTTCTAGTTCAGTTCTAGTTCAGTTCTAGTTCAGTTCTAGTTTTTTTTTTTTTTTTTTTTTTTTTTTTTTTTTTATTATCATTTCAAAATGTTTACAAATATTCTTATTACTACACCCACTAAGCCTTAGGGCTTGACAGCAGGATAATATGAAACAGATTATTTGTATACAGCAATAATAAAATATAAATATATGTAAATAAATATTAAGTATTAATATATAAATATATAATGTTCATTGCGAACTGATGAAAAAGTCTTTAATTAATTTTTTTCTTCTATTCACATTCTTGGTATTTAAAATATCTACAGGCAGTTTATTAAGTATGTTAGGTAGCATGACAGATAAAGTGTTTCTTCCGTATTCGTTGTAGAAACGTTCAACCATATAACGTTTTTGTGTTCGACGTCTTGTATTATACGAGTGATCAATTATGTGCAAAAATCGGTTGTCATCAAAGAAGTCGTTAGCTAAACATGTGGAATATATACTGTTCACATTTAGCAGGTTTAGTTCTTTTGAAATATTGGTACAGTTGTGTATGTTTGTGGTGCATGTTCTTCTAGTGTTTATGTTGGTGTTTAGATGTGGTTCATTGTTGTAAGGAGTTTCAGTGAAGTAGTTTGTGTTTACAGATGTGATGTATATGTTGTTTGTATTAATAAGGTTGTATTGCGTTTGATTTGTCATAATGTTGTTGCTAGATGAATTGTTTAAGTAGTA
Organism: Lucilia sericata; assembly: GCF_015586225.1. Lineage (NCBI taxonomy): Eukaryota > Metazoa > Arthropoda > Insecta > Diptera > Calliphoridae > Lucilia > Lucilia sericata. The sequence continues at coordinate 39,079 of NW_023995749.1, read as the reverse complement.
GTTTGTGACAATGTTAATATTGGACAAGTGACTAGTGTTTATGTTGTTATTGTGGAATAAAGCTGTAGTATTTGTTGTTGATTCTGTGGCTGTTATGTTGTGATTTTGATGGTTATTTGTATTTGTAGAGCATCTGCGATTTCTCCAAAGTATTTTCAGGATGTGGTCTTGAGTTTTTTGCAAAGTTTTGGTGTATTTTGCGCTTCCCCAGGCAGAAATTCCATGTCTTATGTAAGACTCAGCAAGTGAATAGTATGCTTGCCTGAGTACACTATATGTTGCACAGTTACTCAAATGAAACAACATATATGAAGCTTTACGTAGTTTTTTCCTGACATCTTCGATTTGTAGTTTCCATTTAAAGCTGTTGTCAACGTAAACGCCAAGGTATTTATAAGATTTTACCATTTCAATGTATGTTGTGCATGTATCCGGATCTATTGTTACATGTTGTGCTTTTTTGTGTAAACATTCTGTGTTGTGAAATTTTATAGCAATGTGTATATCAATGAGATGTCTCGGTTTTATATGCATTATTTTAGTTTTTGTAGCATTTCTAGTTCAGTTCTAGTTCAGTTCTAGTTCAGTTCTAGTTCAGTTCTAGTTCAGTTCTAGTTCAGTTCTAGTTCAGTTCTAGTTCAGTTCTAGTTCAGTTCTAGTTCAGTTCTAGTAGTAGTTCAGTTCTAGTTCAGTTCTAGTTCAGTTCTAGTTCAGTTCTAGTTCAGTTCTAGTTCAGTTCTAGTTCAGTTCTAGTTCAGTTCTAGTTCAGTTCTAGTTCAGTTCTAGTTCAGTTCTAGTTCAGTTCTAGTTCAGTTCTAGTTCAGTTCTAGTTCAGTTCTAGTTCAGTTCTAGTTCAGTTCTAGTTCAGTTCTAGTTCAGTTCTAGTTCAGTTCTAGTTCAGTTCTAGTTCAGTTCTAGTTCAGTTCTAGTTCAGTTCTAGTTCAGTTCTAGTTCAGTTCTAGTTCAGTTCTAGTTCAGTTCTAGTTCAGTTCTAGTTCAGTTCTAGTTCAGTTCTAGTTCAGTTCTAGTTCAGTTCTAGTTCAGTTCTAGTTCAGTTCTAGTTCAGTTCTAGTTCAGTTCTAGTTCAGTTTTTTTTCAGTTCTAGTTCAGTTCTAGTTCAGTTCTAGTTCAGTTCTAGTTCAGTTCTAGTTCAGTTCTAGTTCAGTTCTAGTTCAGTTCTAGTTCAGTTCTAGTTCAGTTCTAGTTCAGTTCTAGTTCAGTTCTAGTTCAGTTCTAGTTCAGTTCTAGTTCAGTTCTAGTTCAGTTCTAGTTCAGTTCTAGTTCAGTTCTAGTTCAGTTCTAGTTCAGTTCTAGTTCAGTTCTAGTTCAGTTCTAGTTCAGTTCTAGTTCAGTTCTAGTTCAGTTCTAGTTCAGTTCTAGTTCAGTTATTCAGTTCTAGTTCAGTTCTAGTTCAGTTCTAGTTCAGTTCTAGTTCAGTTCTAGTTCAGTTCTAGTTCAGTTCTAGTTCAGTTCTAGTTCAGTTCTAGTTCAGTTCTAGTTCAGTTCTAGTTCAGTTCTAGTTCAGTTCTAGTTCAGTTCTAGTTCAGTTCTAGTTCAGTTCTAGTTCAGTTCTAGTTCAGTTCTAGTTCAGTTCTAGTTCAGTTCTAGTTCAGTTCTAGTTCAGTTCTAGTTCAGTTCTAGTTCAGTTCTAGTTCAGTTCTAGTTCAGTTCTAGTTCAGTTCTAGTTCAGTTCTAGTTCAGTTCTAGTTCAGTTCTAGTTCAGTTTCTAGTTCAGTTCTAGTTCAGTTCTAGTTCAGTTCTAGTTCAGTTCTAGTTCAGTTCTAGTTCAGTTCTAGTTCAGTTCTAGTTCAGTTCTAGTTCAGTTCTAGTTCAGTTCTAGTTCAGTTCTAGTTCAGTTCTAGTTCAGTTCCAGTTCAGTTCTAGTTCAGTTCTAGTTCAGTTCTAGTTCAGTTCTAGTTCAGTTCTAGTTCAGTTCTAGTTCAGTTCAGTTTTCTAGTTCAGTTCTAGTTCAGTTCTAGTTCAGTTCTAGTTCAGTTCTAGTTCAGTTCTAGTTCAGTTCTAGTTCAGTTCTAGTTCAGTTCGTTCAGTTCTAGTTCAGTTCTAGTTCAGTTCCAGTTCAGTTCTAGTTCAGTTCTAGTTCAGTTCTAGTTCAGTTCTAGTTCAGTTCTAGTTCAGTTCTAGTTCAGTTCTAGTTCAGTTCTAGTTCAGTTCTAGTTCAGTTCTAGTTCAGTTCTAGTTCAGTTCTAGTTCAGTTCTAGTTCAGTTCTAGTTCAGTTCTAGTTCAGTTCTAGTTCAGTTCTAGTTCATTCAGTTCTAGTTCAGTTCTAGTTAAGTTCTAGTTAAGTTCTAGTTCAGTTCTAGTTCAGTTCTAGTTCAGTTCTAGTTCAGTTCTAGTTGTGTCAGTTTCTATTTCAGTTCTAGTTTAGTTCTAGTTCAGTTCTAGTTCAGTACTTTATAAACAAAGTGAATTTCATATAAAAACTTTTATTTTTGAAAATTAAAAAAACCCAAAATATATACAAAATAATTAAGTAAGAGTATAAATATGTAGTCAAGCAGTTCTCTGTAAAACAATGTATAAAGAAATAACAACAACAAATTATGTTAAATGTTACCAATTGCAACTCAAATTTTCATTTTTCACCTGCTCCCCCTTTCCGAAAGCACATATCTATCAATGTACCGTGAGAGAAAAACTTCATGGAAGTGTCATTTATGCAAACCGCGAAGCCGCTCTCCAAATACTTTATACCAATCACTTGTTTTCGATGAAAGCAACAACATGAAACAAGCCCGAACCGATGACGATGATAATAATGTTGAGAATGATCCACCGAAAAAATTTAAAGAGATAGTGTCGTTGACCTCGTTAGATACAAAATTGAACTCTTTTGATGCTAGACTATGCTCTGTACAATCAGACTTGAAGGAAGGCATGAAAGAGGTGATGAAAACGGTCGATCAACTAGCAACTAATGTCAATGCATCCAAGACTGAAATGAAAGAGGAAATTCAATTCGCACTCTCTTCGATATCAAATGCACTTGCTACCTTAGTTGATCAAGTAAAGGAGATAAATGAGACGAACATTAAAAGAGACACTCGAATCACTGCCACCGAAACGCGTATAAACAAATTGGAACAACAAATGATCAAAAACAACATAGAAATAAAAAACATACAAAACAAGGAAATCTCTGAATATGAAGTGGTTAAGGCAAGTTTTAGTTCAGTTCTAGTTCACTTCTAGTTCAGTTCTTGTTCTAGTTCAGTTTTACTTTAGTTCTTAGTTTAGTTCTGGTTTAGCTCTAGTTTAGTTCTAAATTATTGCTAGTTTAGTTTTGGTTCAGTTCTTGTATAGAAACAGTTTAGTTTTAGTTCAGTTCTAGTTAATTGCTAGTTTAGTTCTAGTTTTGTTCCAGTTAAGTTCTAACATCTAGTTACGGTCTAGTTTAGTTGTTGGTCATATGTGAAATGTTACAAACGCGAGGTTATAGGGTATACTTTATTTTAAAGTTGAGGATTAGACTTTCAGATGACAAAACAATTTTTTTAAAAGAGGAGTAATGTCTCAAATATTGCCAAAATCGGAGTTTATTCGAATTATAGGATGCGACATCTCGAAAACTTAATGTGATTAAGATATTCCAAGGTCAGATACAGTGCAATTGAATAATTTAGAAAAGTGGAGTTCGGTCTCGGGGATTAAAAAATCTTGACCTGTATTAGGTATTTAGCTATTTTTGATTATTTTCCGTAAATATTACAAAAACAACAATTTCTTTTAAATTTATTTAGAAAAAACAATTTATTTACAATTTCATAAATAAAAGCTTAAAATTAAAAATTAAATAAATCATTTAAAATAATTTAAATATACTAAATAAAACGTAAAAAGAAACAACAGTTGTATGAGTAAAAATGACCAGTAACCGGGTCACATACACAGTTTAGGGAGTAAAAAACATAATTAACTGAATCATGATTTTAAAATTTAAATGGTCTTTATTGCATAAATAAAAATAAAACTATAATAATAATAATGAGACAAACTAAAAAAAGGTTTTAAAAACTATATTTTAAATAATGGTCCAGTGATAAGAATGTTTCTATAATTAATTCCGATCTTCCTTTTCCATATAAATATTAAAGAATAAGTAAAAAAACTGGAAGATTTTAAGGATCACTGGTGGCATTTGTAATGAACGAGGGATGCAAGGATATGCTTGATGATGTTTTCTTGTGACTCTAATATAATGAAAAAAGCATGTTTTGCAAATTAAATTTGCAACACGCCTACATAATGCAATGAGTTGGTTTTTGGTTTTGAGTAGTGACGAAAAATGGAACGATTGCGGGTAATCGAATTCAAATTCGATCATACTCTTACTTAAGTTTAATTATTTTGAGATGAGTCTACATAATTGGATTTATGTTATGTCTTGTTTATTTAAAGAAACGTCTCTTTTTCTTTTTCTCTACTGCTGGAGGCTGTTCCACAGATAACTGTCTTCGTGGCAGTAAAGGTGGTGGTCCCACCTCACCATTACTTTGCTCTTCCTGATTTGCGGGTGAACTTGGGCGACTAGGCCTTAGAATAGACTGTAAGGGAGGTGAGGCAGAGGATAACTCTTCATTTTCATCTTCAGCTATTTTATCCAAACGTGAGCCATGTACCGAAGCCAATTCGGAGGGAGTTTTAGCTTGCGAAGCCTCATCACCCAACTCGCTGGCTACACCAACACCCAAGGTGGCTCCTATTTTGGCACTGGCATCCTTAAATGTATCACTCAATTTAATCTGCACCACATTGATGAACATAGATGTTAAGGCCAAACCAAATACTAAATAAATTATACTGCACATCATGAAAATGGGATGATTTGGCACCAAATCACCAAAGCCAATGGTAGACATGGATATAAATACAAAGTAAAAGGCCTCGAAATAGGTCCAATCTTCCCATAATGTATACACAAAAGTACCCAAAAGAATATAGGTAATTAGCAATATGGAAGCCAATGAAATTGGCAGATTAAATTCATCATCCACAACTATAGTTTCCGGATAGGGAGAGGTAGGTGTTTCCGGATGCGATTTACCGGCCTCTGATGCCTGTGATTCAACATCAGTATCGGGTCCCATGCCAAAGAAATGACTAGGTCTTCGTATGGCCATATCGTAGACGGTAGAAAATCCAGTCATGGCATCTCGTACTTGTTGTTGTTTACGTATACTGCGGCAAGTGCCCGTATAGTAGAGACGTCTCACATAACCCCAAATGAATTTAATGGCCCTGGTGAAGAGTTTACCGAAATCAGCTAACAATATCAAGAACATGGGTATACCAATGATGGCGTAAGCAATTGTCAACGATTGGCCAAATCGTGTTTTAGGTGTTATGTGGCCATAACCTGAAATAATATAAAAATTAAGGTCAAATAATTAGTTCATATGCAGAATATAATATTTTCCTAATATATAGTAACAAAATAATTTTGACACAAATAGAGTTCATTATTGTAATATACATAGATATATAAGTAATATATTCTCTGATTTTGATCATATAATTTATATAGCCTTGGTGAGCCAAGACTTTATGCAGCGATTTACTTACGATTTATATAGAAAAATGTTTGAAAAGTTTCAAGAAGTGTGCAAATTTTAGACTTAATTTTGAGATAATGGTCAATATATAAAGGCTCGATCCTACAATGAATCTGCCAGAGCAGAATTTTTATAAATATTTTATCATGGTTCATAATGGAACCAAAACCTTACTAACCGATATTCACTATTTATTTTGAATATATAAAAAGGTTTAGAAGATTTTTATACGGACCATTAAAAAAATGGGACATACATACTATATAGATCTTGTCATTCGATTTTTAAACCACTGAAATACTTGCAGACCCACAAAAGTATACCTATTCTGGAACCTTATTAAAATATACGACGATTTAGCCGTCTGATCATATGACTGTTGAGTTTAGTATTTAAAATAAGTAATATCATTCCCGGATTTCACCTAAGTAGCCCCCATACAAGTGTCTTCCCGGAATAAGGTTAAGTAAATAAGTTAATTATACAGCAATCGTGATAAAAAGCTGAAAATTTAGTTTTATGGTACTGGAAATTATATTTAATATATGACGTTCAACGGACCTCCCATATAAAGCCCTATTCTGAAGCTCTAAAGCTCATGACTGACTTAATAACACTAGTATAGCGAGGAAATTCGTTATAAACAAGTTTTATAGTTAGGATCAAAAATATATCTACTAAATTTGATGAAGATTGGTTCATAATTGCCACTATCCTCCACATAAGGTCCCCCCAGAATCGGTCTATAATTGGCCGTACCCTCCAAATAAGATTCTTCTCATAAAATGACTTTAATGTCTATAACTGACTTAAAAATACCCGTTTAACTTTTAAATTTGTCATACATAAATAAGTTTTATAATAACCAAAATATCTCTTCAAAATTTTATGCGGATCGGTTCATAATGGACCCTATACCTCATACTTTACAATGTCTTTTCTAGAAAATTACTTTAAAGCTCATAATTTTTTTTAAAATTTAAGTAACGCGATAAATTCGACACAAACTAGTTTCAAATTTTGTGAAAATCGGACCAAAAAAGCACCTATCACTCATATAAGGCCCCTAGTCCCCACATAACTCCTTTTGCAGGAAATCAGTATATTGTCAATGAATCGTAAACAAATTGTTGAAATAAAATTAAATTCGACAACAAATACTTTTTGAAAGACATTATTTACTATTTCAAGTTCTTCCGAGTTCGATCCATAATTGACTCCAGCTACCATTAAGCTCCTTAGATCTAAGTTCAACTACCGAAATTAACCTTAATTTACGAGTTATGTATGTTATAATTGTTCAATATAACATTCTTACTTGTTGAGTCCTACACTGAATTATTCATGAAAGGTGCGTTTGGTCTTATAATGGACCGATCAGTAATGAATTTTACAGAGCTACAGATTTTTGTAACTTGCTTTGCCTAGCGTTTTATGTTATTTCAGTACAAATTTCTGCAATAGCTACAAGCGGTACCTTTCTTTAAACTAACGCAAAATTCAAACTGATATTCAAACAAGTAAGAATATATAGTCGGGTCTGGCCCACCATGTTGTGACCTACAATAAAGGTTATGTTAAAACTATGGATTATTTTACAAACATCAGCTCAAACACATTAGTAATACCCGTTTACTATAGTGGTGCAGAGTTTAATAAAGATCGAAATATATAATTTTGAGTCGAAAAGGAGCGTTGGACCAAATTCTCTATATTAACATCTCCACTAGTATAGTTGTAGTGATTCCCTAAAACAATCTAAAAATGGAAAATTGCGATATTCGAAGACTTTCGAAATCTCTATTTAAATTCAGTTAAGATTTCTATCAGTATAGAATACCCTCAATATGGCCCCTGCTCCTTAAATCTGCTGATCATTTAACTCCCCATAATAAAAAAATACCCTATGGGGTAGCATTTACCTATGGTTGTTATCACAGTCCAACAATATAAAATGCAATTGACAAAATTCCATGATTTTTGTCCGGGAAAATAACGTATACCCATTTCACCCATTGTATGTAATTCCTCTTCAAATTTACGAAGTTTTTGACGAGCCAACGATTTCCAGTCCTCCTCTCTATAATAAAATTGTTAACAAAATAAACATGAATAGAAAAAATTATATTGCATTCCAAGTCCATACCTCATACTATGACTATGTGACCATAAATGATCTATAAAATCTCTTTTAACTTTACGAACTTCACATTTATAGATATTTTCCGAAGTTCCTTCTGTATAACGGAACATAAGGCCACCAAAGCCTAGGAGCAGAATCAACATTATGGTATGAGCAAAGCAACGATTGCGCATTCGTTTGATTTCCTTAATATCTTGAGGACGTTCGGCTTTATAGGTACGCCACTGTTGTCTAGCATCACGTAAGAAAGCTTTAAGAAAAGCTTTGGATATTATTTTATCTGGTATTTCTGGTGCGTCTTGTTTTTCAGTTGTAGGTGGCAAGAGATCCTCTTGTTCTTTAGTTAAGGTTTCAGGTTTGGGAGATTTTCTGAATAGTTGTCCAAGTTTTTGGAGGAAGGAAGGTTTTTGTTCTTTGGTTGTGACAGTTTCTGCATTATCTTTAGCTGGGGAAATTATAATTTCCGGTTGTATTTCTTTGGCTATTTCTATTGGCATAGAACTATCTACTTTATCTTGGGAGGTTTCCAAACTTTGCTTGCGTTTGGCTTCTGGTCGATGTAAAGATTCGCTTCTGTGAGCTTTCCTGTGTCTCAAATGAGTTTCTCTATCTGTTTCAAATTCTGTGGTAGTGGTAGTCTCAGGTCGTAGACTTTGCTGTTCCTCACGTTGCTGTTCTTCTAGACCATTGAGCTTTTTCATAATTTCTGCTCTTTGTTCGGGAGTTTTCGAACGCCTTTGTGGTCGTACTGGCGATAAGGAATTGTTACGGCTAGCCGATTGCCTTTGGGGTCTTACAGGCGACAGGGAGTTATTGCGACTAGCTGATTGTCTAGCGGGTGGTTGAGGTGGTGGTCCTCTCACACTAGCCGTGGTCATGGCACTGTGATATCTTCTTACTGGAGACAATTGTTTGGCCAAATGTCTAGCTTGTATTTCTTCTGCTGTCTCGGTATCCGAAGAAGAAAATTGTGTGGAAGACTCCTCAAAGTTACCGCTATGGCGATTACGTTTAGCTGCCGAACGGGAAGTGGGTAAATTACCCTCAGGTCTTTCCAATCTCAAGCTATGTATCAAACGTTTACGCTCTTCTTCTCCTTGAGGTAGTTTAATACGATCACTTAACTTGCGATAAGACTGTAGCAAACGCTTTCTCTCTTCATTGTCTAGCATTTGTTTATATCTCAATTTATGTTCTCGTTTCTCTCTCTCAAATAATTTCTTTTCACTTTCGAATCGTTTGCGTTCATTTTCAAACCGTTTTAAATTCTGTTCCAAACGTGAAAGATTTTCATCGGCAGTCGATTGTATGGGTGCTGATACCAATCTAGTTTCGGGAGATAGGGTTCTACCCCTGGCCTGCAATTCTCCCTCACTGGATTCAGCCACTTCTTTATTGCGCGGCATAGACAGACTACGTTTGACCGTTTTAATCAATTCAGTAGCTTCGGGTTCCGACAAACGCTCCGCCTCTCTGGGCTGAGAGAGTGAACGGGTGGCAGCGGTAGCAAAGGTTTTATCTCTCCTTCTTAGAATTTTACTCTCATGAGCTGACATAGTGGAACGGGGAGGTCTTATTTGCATGCTTACAACTTGAGCACCTTCAGAAACCGTTGTGCCACCACCTACTATGCTGCTATCATCTTCGGTAGATGACATACGTCTAGCACTAGGATCCGGAGTTTTTTCACGCATGGAACGTCCCACACGACGACGTCTTCGTATATGGGCAGCATTGGAAATTTCCTGGTGATCACCTTCCATTTTCTTTTGTTTTAATTTAGTTCAATATTTGGGTATTTCGAAAGAGAATATAATGAAATTTTTATTCAGTCTCTTGAATACTGTTTACTCTTAAATTTGTTCTATTGTTTCGTTTCGTGTTTTCCTTTCGCTTTCTTTTTTTATCGTCTATTCATCCATATAATGTTCCGCTAGTGTTTTTTATTCTTTCACTTTCTTTAAACAAATATTTTTTGACCACACTTCCGAATTCTATTTATAAATAGCCCCCAAAATTTGTAAGTGTGTGTGTGTGTAGCTCTTCAAATCCTCTCCACTTCGTTTGACAAAAGTGATCATAAAATTTTGAAATATTTTTATTTAAATTATACAATCATATTTTAAGCAAATATGTTTGTATACTAAATTTTCTAAGTAATTTTAATCGATTTATTTATTTAATTTTGGTAATTTAATAAAAATTTTCCAAAAATTGTATTTCGTTTTCTTTACTTTTTCTTATAAATATTTTTTTTCACATAATTCTAAATATAGTAGCTTGCGTTAATACACATTTCATTTATATATATTTTTTTCTATTTCAAATTCAATATTTCAGTATTCGCACACATTTTGTACGGATCTTGGCGTTGTTTTCAACGTAACGTTCGCTTCGTTGTCTAAAAATGAACTGTTTTTCTGTTTAGTCGTTTAAATTTTGTGGGTAGATTCTGCATTCGACGCCATCTACTCAATTTTTAATATAAAGCCTTCATAATGTGACTCTTTTCAAAATTTTGCCATAACTCGTATACTCTTTGTATTCACAAGAGCTGAAATATGTTTGTTGAACACATACAAAATTTGTTGATGTATCTTTTTTTCTTGCTGCAGAGAGTGCTGATCGTGTATATCATCATCACTCACAGGATTTTGTTTTCAACAGCAACCGGATTGCAATACCTTCTACCTGAGATCGATCGTTAACCTGCTCAAAGCCAAGGTCGTCTGGTAGTGTTTCTGTTATGATCAGTGCAATTAAAGTATGACTTCTTTTCAATATTCAGAATTATTTTGAAAATGTAATTTTATGTGTGGCAAATCAGTATTTTGTGTATAATTTTGACAGGACTTTAATCTAGTCTTTATTTTGATTTATAGTCCAATCTACAATCTGGACTATAGACTAGTCTATAGTCTGGACTATAGTCTCGTCTATAGTGTGTACTATAGTCTAACCTATAGTCTGGACTATAGTCTAGTCTTTAGTCTGAACTATAGTCTAGTCTTTAGTCTGGACTATAGTCCGGACTTTAGTTTAGTATATAGTCAGGATTATAGTCTAGTCTATAGTCTGGATTATAGTCTAGTCTTTAGTCTGAACTATAATCTAGTCTTTAGTCTGGACTATAGTCTAGTCTACAGTCTGGACTAAAGTCTAGTCTATAGTGTGGACTATAGACTAGCCTATAGTCTGGACTATAGTCTCGTCTATAGTGTGTACTATAGTCTAGCCTATAGTCTAGTTTTTAGTCTGAACAATAGTCTAGTCTTTAGTCTGGACTTAAGTTTAGTATATAGTCAGGACTATAGTCTAGTCTATAGTCTGGATTATAGTCTAGTCTTTAGTCTGAACTATAATCTAGTATTTAGTCTGGACTATAATCTAGTCTACAGTCTGGACTAAAGTCTAGTCTATAATGTGGACTATAGTCTAGTCTATAGTCTGGATTATAGTCTCGTCAATTATAGTCTATACTATAGTCTAGTATATAGTCTGTAATCTGGAATATAGTCTGTAATCTGGACTCTATAGCCCAGTCCATAGTCTGGACTATAGTCTAGAGCCTAGACTACAGTACAGATTATAGACAAGATTACAGTCTAATCAATATTCTAGACTATAGTCTAGTCTATATTCTATACTACAGTCTAGTCTCTAGTATAGACCAGTATATAGCCTGAACTATAGCTTAATCTATAGTCTGGTAATTTGTCTGAAATATAGTCTAGTCTATAGTCAGGAATATAGTCTAGTCTATAGCTATAGGCCAGCCTGGTAAATGATCTAGTCTATAGAGTGGAGTTTAGTCTTTTCTATACATTGTTGTTTAGTTTAGTCAATAGTCTAGTCTATAGTCTAGTCTATAGTCTAGTCTATAGTCTAGTCTAGTCTAGTCTAGTCTATAGTCTAGTCTATAGTCTAGTCTATAGTCTAGTCTATAGTCTAGTCTATAGTCTAGTCTATAGTATAGTCTATAGTCTAATCTATAGTCTAATCTATAGTCTAGTCTATAGTCTAGTCTATAGTCTAGTCTATAGTCTAGTCTATAGTCTAGTCTATAGTCTAGTAGTCTATAGTCTAGTCTATAGTCTAGTCTATATTCTAGTCTATAGTCTAGTCTATAGTCTTGTCTATAGTCTAGTCTATAGCCTAGTCTATAGTCTAGTCTATAGTCTAGTCTATAGTCTAGTCTATAGTCTAGTCTATAGTCTAGTCTATAGTCTAGTCTATAGTCTAGTCTATAGTCTAGTCTATAGTCTAGTCTATAGTCTAGTCTATAGTCTAGTCTATAGTCTAGTCTATAGTCTAGTCTATAGTCTAGTCTATAGCCTAGTCTATAGTCTAGTCTATAGTCTAGTCTATAGTCTAGTCTATAGTCTAGTCTATAGTCTAGTCTATAGTCTAGTCTATAGTCTAGTCTATAGTCTAGTCTATAGTCTAGTCTATAGTCTAGTCTATAGTCTAGTCTATAGTCTAGTCTATAGTCTAGTCTATAGTCTAGTCTATAGTCTAGTCTATAGTCTAGTCTATAGTCTAGTCTATAGTCTAGTCTATAGTCTAGTCTATAGTCTAGTCTATAGTCTAGTCTATAGTCTAGTCTATAGTCTAGTCTATAGTCTAGTCTATAGTCTAGTCTATAGTCTAGTCTATAGTCTAGTCTATAGTCTAGTCTATAGTCTAGTCTATAGTCTAGTCTATAGTCTAGTCTATAGTCTAGTCTATAGTCTAGTCTATAGTCTAGTCTATAGTCTAGTCTATAGTCTAGTCTATAGTCTAGTCTATAGTCTAGTCTATAGTCTAGTCTATAGTCTAGTCTATAGTCTAGTCTATAGTCTAGTCTATAGTCTAGTCTATAGTCTAGTCTATAGTCTAGTCTATAGTCTAGTCTATAGTCTAGTCTATAGTCTACTCTATAGTCTAGTCTATAGTCTAGTCTAGTAGTCTAGTCTATAGTCTACGTCTATAGTCTAGTCCTATAGTCTAGTCTATAGTCTAGTCTATAGTCCTAGTCTATAGTCTACTCTATAGTCTAGTCTATAGTCTAGTCTATAGGTCTAGTCTATAGTCTAGTCTATAGTCTAGTCTATAGTCTAGTCTATAGTCTAGTCTATAGTCCTAGTCTATAGTCTATCTTAGGGTCTGGCTAGAGTCTAGTCTATAGTCTAGTCTATAGTCTAGTCTATAGTCTAGTCTATAGTCTAGTCTATAGGTCTAGTCTATCAGTCTAGTCTATAGTCTAGTCCCTATGTCTAGTCTATAGTCTAGTCTATAGTCTAGTCTATAGTCTAGTCTATAGTCTAGTCTATAGTCTAGTCTAAGTCTAGTCTATAGTCTAGTCTATAGTCTAGTCTATAGTCCTATCTATAGTCTAGTCTATAGTCTTAGTCTATAGTCTAGTCTATAGTCCTAGTCTATAGTCTAGTCCTATAGTCTTAGTCTATAGTCTAGTATCATGTCTAGGTCTATAGTCCTAGTCTATAAGTCTAGTCTATAGTTAGTCTATTAGTCTAGTCTATGTCTAGTCTTAAGTCTAGTCTATAGTCTAGCTAAGTAGTCCTATAGTCCTAGTCTATAGTCTAGTCTATAGTCTAGTCTATAGTCTAGTCTATAGTCTAGTCTATAGTCTAGTCTATAGTCTAGTCTATAGTCTAGTCTATAGTCTAGTCTATAGTCTAGTCTATAGTCTAGTCTATAGTCTAGTCTATAGTCTAGTCTATAGTCTAGTCTATAGTCTAGTCTATAGTCTAGTCTATAGTCTAGTCTATAGTGTAGTCTATAGTCTAGTCTATAGTCTAGTCTATAGTCTAGTCTATAGTCTAGTCTATAATCTAGTCTATAGTCTAGTCTATAGTCTATAGTGTGTTCCGCAAATGTTGAATACCTTTTATGTTATTTCCAAGAAAAATCCATCAGCATAATTAGCATAGTTTTAAATTACACTGTCATCAAAATCATAAGTTAAAATGTGTAATAGTCATTAATTACCATAATATGAAACTTAATGTTAAACTCTACTAAAATTTACCTTATTTCGATTTATTTAAACTAGTATTGGCACAGTATGTAATTGGTAAAACAAGTATCGCAATTGCATAATAACACTAATGCCTTTTTGGGTAAAATTTATAATTGTTTTGCTTGAATGAATGTTTGAATGTGTTATGTGTGACGTCATTGAATGTTCAAACTTTTTACAATAGATGTCACTGTTAGGCCTTCGCAATTCGTATGCGGTTGTTGAATTTGCTATTTATAATGTGTAGGAGCATTGCCAGATGCAAATGAGAAACAAATTCAACATGTTAACACTATGAATGCCGGTTGAAAATAAAACTAATCAGATTCGACTTTACATAGATGAAGAGAAGATGCTTTAAATGCCTTTATAATTGGAACTATCTAAAGGATGTTTGTTGTTTTTATCATATGAACAACTATAATAGCCCACTCTTGCCATAAGATGTTCATATTTATTATAAACATATTGCTATTGATATTATTAACATTTTAAAGTGATACCTTAATTGCTTATAAAACTGCTGGGTATCCCTATACTGAACATACAAACCTTCAAGTACATCCGCAAATAAATATAGAATTTTATTTATATCTAAATTTTAATTTATATTATTTTTATCCATTAATTTATATTATTTTTATCCATTTTCTGAAAGAGGCTTTATATGGGGGCTAGGGGCAAATATGGACCAAGCCCGGTAAAATTTTTTCAATATATTTATATTTACATAATATTTTATTGTGCTGATATTTGTGTCTATAAGTTAATTTGGGACATTCAAGTAATTTTCTGAAGGGGACTTTGTATGGGAGCTAGGGTCAAATGGGGCCCGATCTTGTTACGCGCTGGTTGCAAGACGAATAATAAAAATTGGTTGAGATTTTCAGAATTCATATTCCTAAACCTTAAATAAAATATTGCTTAAGAGGCATGTTAGGTGACTTCCCAGCTAGCTATAGGTGCGGTAAATTTTGGTTCTTAACCCATATATTCTATTGCGCGTAAGCATATAACACACTACCCATGCCAAAGAAATACCCATAGTGTGCCTAAAGAAAACTAAACTTCAAATTATAATTCACAAAACGAACCATGGCAAGATGTAACGCCAGGTAGGGTACACTTATTCCCACCCACTGACAACAGGTCAGACGCCGTGACAAGAAAAATACCCTTATTATAAACTTGTCCCTAGTTTAGACACGATTTTCTTTTTACTTACTGAAGTTCATATTTGGTTTTAGTTATCATTCCCCCCCCCGTTTAAATTATTTAGAACTGCATTATGTATGTTTTCTATAAATTCAATAAAACTATATTTATTGATAGCATTTCAATAAAAATTCTTAAAATTAGAATCATAAAAAAAAAAACTTTATAAATTCAACAAATACGAAATTATAATTAGGATAATTAATACAAATTTATATCTGACATTGCCTTTCAAATTTATAATGTCAGATTTGTAATAATAATTATAAGAATATAATAACACAAAAAAAAATTATAAATTTACTCACACTTTGTAGATTCGTACTTATTTTGAGGTTCTTAAAATATCAGCAACATGACTTGATGGGCCCAGCAACCATGATGATGTTACAGTTGATCAATTTTAAATTCGGTTTATAATGTTTTTGCTACACTCAGAAATCTTTATAATATAGAAATAAGGCTGAACATTTCTTATTGATTTTTCTTTCTCAAATTATTTTCATTGCAATTTGAATTCTTGATATTTTTTTTTTTTTTTTTTTCTTGATTTGATTTGATGCAAATTAAATTTTAATAATTCAAATTATTTCAATTTCATATGATTTTTTTTTTGTGTAATTTTAATTTTTTTTCTATTTAATTACAATTTTTTTGTTTGTTTAAATTGAGTTTATTTTAACAAAAAAAAAATTATTTTATTTGGAATTTCGCTTAATTCAATTTGGTTTCACTAAATTTCGAATTTTATTAAATTAAAAAAAATTCACTTGACAAAATTTATGAAACACATATATGTATTAAAATTATAAATTTCTTTAAATAATTTTATTTCCTTTTATTTAATTCTGATTTACTTTCTTTTAGCACTATTAAAATTTCATCAAATTTAGACGCTACTTTAACATTCACTTATTTTAAATTATACATATTAATTTTCACTTTGTTTTAATTAACAAAAAAAAAAAAAAAATAATTTCATTTCTTTAAATTTTAATTTGCATTAAATCTTCACATATTTTAATTTTTTTGTACTGGTATTATTTTTAATTTAACCCAATTATTAATTCATTTTTGATTTCATCATTGAATTTTAAATTAATATAATTTTGTTTCAACAAAAGAATTGATTTTCTTTTTTTCTAGTTTTCCTTAGATTTTCCTTTCACATTTCATATTCAAAATTATTTCCCAAAATACTTCATTATTTAATTCACTTTTCTTTTCAATTATATATGCTTCACTTCAAATTCGATATTTGTTTGGTAAAAATTATATCCAATTCAAATTAGTATTACAAAATTCTACTTTTTGTTAGTTATGAATGATTTAATGAGTGATTAGTATGAATTTTTGATTATAATAATGAATGAAGGTGAAAAAGTGATTTATGGAAAAAAAATTTAATTTCTCAAAAACTTTTCCTTTGTATCAATATTTATTTCTATTACTCTTCAACATCTTTCTCTTATTGAAATATATTAACAATATTTAATATGAAGTAATATTAAACTATATTTGATCTTAATTAAAATTAAATCATATATAATTTACTTCTAATATTGTTAATGTTAATTTTTAAGTATAAACTTTAGGACTAATTAATTTAAATCGTTAAATTTTAATTTAGAAAGGTAGCATATTTAGTTAGTAAAAAAAATAAAAAAAAAGGATTTTAATTTTGAATTTTATAATTTCTGAAATTTGATTATGGATTTAGTATTATGAAAATTGCGATTATTTTGGATTAGACTATTGATTATAATTGATATTAGCAAAATATTCGATTCTTCTATTTCTGCAAATTTAATATTAAAACATAATTTCCAATAGATTTTTTCTTCCTTTTGCTGTTATTTCAGAATAACTAATTTTAATAGATTTAAAAAAAAATCGTCAATTCCGAGAATATTATGTACTTAATTTTAGGTATTCTAATTTGTATTATATCGAGTCACTTAGATCAAAATATCTTTCCTTATGTAAATTAATTTACTAGAACCGTCGAATTATTGTTTTTTTCTTTTTTTTTTTTTTGGTCACTTAAAAATTTTGATTTTCGTTTTACTTATCCGATTAGATGATTGGTGACACGTGGTTATAGTTATGTTCTCACCACGTGTGTTTATAATCCAAGGTTTCACAAATCTTCTTGGCACGTGGCAAAATTTGGAAGTAGGACCACGTGTGATAAAACAAATGAGGTTTCAAACAACCTATTTGGCACTCGGGTAAGGGTGGCGGTTGGTCCACGTGGGTTGGCGTGACAGGACTACGTGGGCTAAAACGACTGAGGCTTCCAACAACCTCTTTGACACCAGGGTATGGGTGACAGTAGGTCCATGTGGGTTGGCGTGACAAGAGGACCACGTGGGCTAATAACCATGAGGTTTAACAATACCTCCTTAAAATTTGGGTAGACGTGACGAGTGGACCACGTGTGCACTCATATATCCAAAAACTGGAGACTCTTTCCGCAGTCCTTCAATGGAACTGTTAATAGTCCTCACAATATCTGCCGACACCCAGGAATCACACTTGAAATTTTTTCCTATAGAAAAAATCACATTGAGAGGACAAAATACAAAAGGTTCCCTAACAACAGGTCTTACCTCGTACTATTAAGTTTCCTTAAAGAAAATTCTTAAATAATAATTCGCTCCAAGGACACCTGGGCTATTAAATTGTCTCACTATCCTTTTCCCTATTGAAATTTTTTTTTTTTTTTCTTTTAAATTCAACTTTTTCCAATTTTACTTTATTTAGCTTACTTTTCCGTATTTGATGTTTTATTTTCAACGTTCACTTCAATAATGACTTGGTTACAAAAATTGTCAAATTCTAGAAGCAAATCTTCAAGAATATCCCGTTAAAATTTTTGCAAAAAAAAAACATACATATGTAAAAAAAAAGGAATGAATGGTAATGAAATATTGCCTAAATATTTTTGCATTAACCTAAATGAAATAGAACTACACATGAATGCATAGTTAGTTGACAACAAGGAGAAAAAAAAAAGAAATAAATACATATGTAAAAAAAAGTAAGCAAAAAAAAAAACTAAATCAAAAGATCTACTCTCAATGAGTGACTTTTGCATCAACAGCAAAGAAAAGTAAAAAAAACTGGTGCTCTTCGTTGTTAAAAAAAATTAAAATTTACAACAACAACCAAATCCATTAATATGTTAAGAGTGTGGTTGTAAAAAATGCTAACTCTTTATCAGTGAACAGTAAGAAATAAAGAGATCATTACATTTATTAACGAAGAAAAAATTTAAAGAGATTAACCCACAACACATCATGTGTATATTTATACTCATAAATATGAGTGTAAATAAAAGAAATATGTAGCTGTTTTACTTGTTAATTTAAAAGAAGTGTGGGAAGGAACCCTTAATGAAATTTTGTGTTTTTCTAAAAAAAAATACTAAAATTCAACAAATAAAAAGATTGTTTATGACAAGAAAATCGTAACAAACCTGCTTTGAACTGAAAGTTTTCCTAAAATGAAGTTCAAACAGGAACCGATTTTATTTTGTTTGCATTTCCTGATGTACTATGTATAATTTTGTAATGATATATTTTCTCGACACAATTTTTATTATTCGAAGATAAACGTGTGGCTCGACCCACAAAAGCTGGGCAAAAGTCACAATTTTAGGTCCGACGCGTGATACTTTCCTACATATTTTCCTTTTTGATCTTCTATATCATATAAATTATTACCTATTTTCTTTCTTATTTTGCATTTGATGTATTTGGGCACAAATTTTCTATTTATATGTTTCGACATATTACTCAAAATGTGGTTTTTTCTAAACACAATTTGCCCTTCATGGTATTGAACAGGCCTGCTTCGAAGATTATATGTTTTAGAGGCCTTAATATGTGCATTTGTCAAGTTTTCACGAATTTTGTCCCTGATCTTGGTCAACTTATCTACATTATCCAGTATACAGACATCTTCGCCAGGCAAACATCCAATTCCATCTAGAATTCTATACCCAGATCCATGTTGTATCATGTTTTGACCAAATGTTGCATAATATGGACTGCATTTTATTGCTGTATGGTAGTCACTCCTTAATATAGACAGTATTTGAGGAATATATTTATCCCAATCTTTGTGGTCTTTATGGCCCTGTAGAAAACATCGAATTTTTGTAATTATCTCTCTGTTAGCGCGCTCTGATGCATTTGACTGCGGCGCATAGAAACCCGTGGTAATGTGATTTATTTCATACATGTCATAAAAATCTTTGAATTCTTTAGAAACGAACTGTTTAGCATTATCGCTATGAATGTATCTAGGAACACCAAATGTTGGAAATAGTTCAGACTCAAAAAAGAGAATAACGTTTGCAGTAGTTGCAGCCTTTAGTGGTTTTAAGAACAAAAATTTTGTCAAATGGTCTAAACATATGAATATTACTGAATTTTTCGCCTTTGTAAATGGATAGGGACCAAGGAAATCGCAGTATAATCTCTCAAATGGTCTATTTGTAATAACTTGGTTTCCCATTTGAGGCCTTGAAATTTGATTTGACGACTTTACACTCTTACATATATCACAATTGGCTATATATGTTTTAATGTCATTAACCATTGTTGGCCAAAAGTATTTTTGGCGAATTCGATATAATGTTTTCGTTAAGCCACCATGACATGCAGCACAAGAATTATGAGCTGATTTAATGACATTTTCCGACAATGATTTTGGAATCCATAGCCTCCAAAGAGATTCCTCTTCATCCTCTGAACCTTTTCTGAAATTAACTCGTTTTAAAACCTTGTTTTCTGATATATAAAGATCTGGGAATGACTCTTTGTTTTCCATAATAGTCTTCCGAAGTTGTTGGTAATCGTCATCTTCGAATTCCGGAGCTGATAAATCTATTTCTAAAGGTAGTTCAGTTAGAGTCAAGTCTTCGACATCCATTCTCGATAAGCAATCAGGTACAATGTTCAATGTTCCTTTTCGGTGTTCAATTTCAAAGTCATAACGTTGAAGCTTTAGGCTCCAACGTGCCAAACGTCCACTTAAATCTTTTTGTGACATAAGCCACTTCAAAGATGAGTGATCCGTGATGATACGGAAGCGCAAACCCTCGATATACGGACGAAACCTATTAACACTTACAATGGCAGCCAAACATTCTAATTCAGTTACCGTATAATTCTTTTGGGACTTATTGAGCTTTTGAGACACGTATGCTATTGGGTGTTCTTTTCCCTCATCGTCGTATTGAAATAATACGCCACCCACTCCCACTTTAGAAGCGTCACACTGTATCACGAATTCTTTCTCAAAATCGGGTTGTGCCAAAACTGGGGCAGAAGAAAGAGCCATTTTTAATTTCTCAAATGCTAATTTAGCCTCTTCTGTTAAGAAAAATGTACCTTTAGATTTCTTCAAACAGTCTGTTAGTGGTCCAGCGAGGTCGGCGAAATTATTGATAAATGAGCGATACCAGTTCGCCATGCCAATAAATCTTCGCACCTGTTTAGGGTTTTTAGGTAAGGGAAAATTTTTAATACATTCGACTTTAATGGGATCCACTTTTAGACATCCATTACCCACAATGTATCCTAGATAGCGAATCTCCTTTTGACAGAATTTGCTCTTTCCTACGTTAATCGTCAATTTAGCTGCCTTAAGACATGAAGCTACTTGGGACAAAAGATTAATGTGCGACTCGAAATCTGAACTGCAGACTAATAAATCGTCCAAATATATGAACACATTCTCTCGTAGACGAGAAGGTATAACCTTGTCCATTAAGCGACTCATGGTCTGAGGTCCGTTACATAATCCGAATGGCATATATTTGTAATGGTATAACGGTTTACCTGGTATTACGAAAGCAGTCTTTTCCTTAGAAGAATCTGTTAGTTTTATTTGTAAGAAAGCGTCTTTTAAATCAATTCCGCTAATAAAAAATGTGTCTTTGAGTCTACTTAAAAGTCCGTTTATGTGAGGCAGTGGGTATGAATCCTTTTTAGTGACTTCATTGAGTTTCCTCGAGTCTATGCATAGTCTCACTTTTCCTGGCTTTCTAACTAACACGGCTGGAGAACACCATGGGGAATTCGATTCTTCAATGACACCCATGCTCAACAACCTATCAATTTCCTTAAATGCCTCTTCCTGCCTTGGAGGAGAAAGTGGATAATGCTTACACTTTATTGGTACTGCGTCACCAGTTTCAATGTGATGTTGCAGTAAATCCGTACTACCCAAACCCAATTTTTCGTATGAAGGAAATTCTAAAATGGTCTTGTCTAAAAGCAATTTCTGTTCTGGGGTAAGTTCATGGAAATTGTGATCTAAGCTCAAGTCAGAAGAAATTTCTGAAATGTTACACTGATTAGTTGGAATTAATTCAGGGGCTAACGCGAACTCTCGCCAAAAATTTGTACCAAAATACGCAACTTGGCTCAATGAAGGAACTAAATAAAATTGAATAGGCCTTGTTACTCCTTTAAAACGTATTGGAAGAGTGCAGAAACCTACGACATTCTGTTTACTACCATTTGCCGTTCGAACAGACGAACTAATCGGTGTATAAGATAAATTATTTTTTTCTAAAAATTGTAAACAGTCTTTGCCTAAAACTGACACATTAGCACCCGAATCAAGCAAACCCACTAATGTGTCGTCCATTACTTGGACCTTGGCAAATGGTCTGTCATCTGATCCGTGAATTATGGTAGACTCTAGGAGTTTTCGAAAATGTTTTCTTTTCTTGAAACGCAGCCTGCATTTCATTATCTTAAATGTTGGGCCTTTAGTAGTTTTCCGATTAATTGCGATGGTCTTATCCTTCTCGTTTTCGCTGGTGAAATTACTATATGTCTGAGTGACCTTATCGTTAGAGGAGATATGTTTTGTAAAATTAGTACTAGGGCTTGATATATATAAGTCAAATGTTTGTGTAGAATTTTCTTTACTAGAAATTTCATTTATGGAATTAAAATTTGGTAAAGAATTTGAAGTTTTCGGATCACGTTCGTAGCTTAGTTCAAACTCGGGGTTTGAGGGGGTGGACGAGTGTCCCCGGTTGCCAGTTCGCCCACTTTGCGATTTCCCTGAAATACATGGTTATTTGGACACTTTGGTGTCAAACTACCCTTCTGTCCACATTTGAAACAAAATGGCTTTTTAATTTCTTCGGAGCAATATATGTAGGAATGACCGTATTCCAAACAATTCCAGCATTGAATGCGGGAATAGTCATATTTTGCTTTCCGATTATTCAATTGTAGTGCCTCTAATTGAGGATCTATAGTTTCAGAATCGCAAATTTCCTCAGAAGGATTATCAAGTTCACTAATGTTTCTAGGCGAAGCTATGTTCTGAGTTTGAAATTTTGTGTCTCGTAGAACCTTCTCCGCTTTTCGGGCAATATCTCGGAAATCGTTTATATCGCGTGGTTGTGAATTAAATAATAAAAATCTTAAATTTGAATTTAGATTCCTCTTCATAATATCTATTAGTGCAGAATCTGGCAATGGATTTTGTAACCTTAGATTCATTGTTACAATTGAAGTATGGAAATCGTCATACGTTTCCTTATATTGTTGCCTACGCAACGAAATCTTCAGTAAAACATCATGGTCCGATTCTGCATGTCCAAATTCTTTAATTAAAGCGTGACGTAAAATTGAATAGCTAATATTTCGATTTTGCTTCGCAAAGAGCCAATACCATTGCTCAGCACGACCATCTAATAAAATGTGAAAATTCGAGAGTAAATGTTCATCGGAACATTTAGTACGCGAGCAAAGTGTTTCAACCTTGAAAAGAAAATCTGAGATAGATCCGGTACCGTCGTAGGATATTTTCCACTTTTCCAATTTCACATTTGGATTTTCAAATATTCTACTTTGACCTTCAGATATATGGTTAGAGTTTGAGAATGGTGTATTCGATGACGAAAAATTTGGTAAGTTTAAGTGGTTGTCTATTTGAAGTCACTGTAGAAGCACTACCAATTTGAGAAATGCTTTCCCTAATTGAATGTAAGTTCTCTACGAAATTCTTCCTTGTGTACTTCTCATAGTTTGCTGCATCAATTCTATTAATGAATCTAACGAGGACGTATTGTTTGGGTTTACACTATTTGGATTAGGAGCTAACGACGCATTATTGTTGGAACCAGAAGGATATTCGAATGGAGTTACGTTCGGATTTAAGGACGTTCTTGCGGGTACTTCCTCAGAAGCTATACAACTGAAAAGTTGTGGATGTGACGCTGAGTTTTGCTCGTCCATAACTATTATAGTCCTGGAACAGATTAGACTGTAAACTATTTGAACTATGAGCTCTTTCGACTTGTGGGGGTGCTACTGTTTTATTTGTAGGGGAGTGAATAACTTTTGGTCTTTGACTTTTGGGACTACCCTGAAGTTCTATAGGAATGTTATTGCGTGAAGCAGATAAACGTCTACCTCCTCTACTAATTGAATTATTTGTAGAGCCTCTAGATGAATTTCTAGTGTTCATAACGAAATATTCAGAATACGAAAAAAAATCTAAAGTATTTATAATTGAAATATATTGTGGTATAAGGAGCTTAAAAAAATAAAAAAAATGAACTATATGTAAACTAATTCACTATTAACAAATTGTAATAACCAAAAAAAAAAAAAAAAATCAAATATGTTTGAGATCAAGTATCATATATGTTAGGGGGGAATAATAACTTCAACTAAATTAACCAAGAAGCTAAAAATCGTGTCCATTGAAAAGTTTAGTATGATTAAACTTCTAATAATAAAATTTAAATAAATTAGCCTAGGCTGTGTCAGGTTATAATACGGCAACATAAAAACCATAACAAGAAAGATAAATACGGACTCGTATAATATTCCTGACACAATGTTATCGTTCATTCTCAATGCAACTAAAATCGTAGTAATTTGCAACCTTCAATATTAGGACTCCTGAGATAAAAAAAAACAATAACCTAATGAGAACAAATATTTCATGCATACAGATTTTCCAATTCGCAGTTAGATTCTGAGACTTTATAGTCTGATAGAAGTCTAAGACTTAATTAGAAAATAGTGTACAAAAGTGTGTACAATACACACAACAATATTTATTTAACCCATTATAGCCAAAATAAATTTGTATCGTTTTGGATTTCAAATAAAGTTAACTGGTGTTGTTTGTTTAAATTAATATTCAGCCTGAAAAGGCTTTCCGTTGGGCGCCATATATGTTACGCGCTGGTTGCAAGACGAATAATAAAAATTGGTTGAGATTTTCAGAATTCATATTCCTAAACCTTAAATAAAATATTGCTTAAGAGGCATGTTAGGTGACTTCCCAGCTAGCTATAGGTGCGGTAAATTTTGGTTCTTAACCCATATATTCTATTGCGCGTAAGCATATAACACACTACCCATGCCAAAGAAATACCCATAGTGTGCCTAAAGAAAACTAAACTTCAAATTATAATTCACAAAACGAACCATGGCAAGATGTAACGCCAGGTAGGGTACACTTATTCCCACCCACTGACAACAGGTCAGACGCCGTGACAAGAAAAATACCCTTATTATAAACTTGTCCCTAGTTTAGACACGATTTTCTTTTTACTTACTGAAGTTCATATTTGGTTTTAGTTATCATTCCCCCCCCCGTTTAAATTATTTAGAACTGCATTATGTATGTTTTCTATAAATTCAATAAAACTATATTTATTGATAGCATTTCAATAAAAATTCTTAAAATTAGAATCATAAAAAAAAAACTTTATAAATTCAACAAATACGAAATTATAATTAGGATAATTAATACAAATTTATATCTGACATTGCCTTTCAAATTTATAATGTCAGATTTGTAATAATAATTATAAGAATATAATAACACAAAAAAAAATTATAAATTTACTCACACTTTGTAGATTCGTACTTATTTTGAGGTTCTTAAAATATCAGCAACATGACTTGATGGGCCCAGCAACCATGATGATGTTACAGTTGATCAATTTTAAATTCGGTTTATAATGTTTTTGCTACACTCAGAAATCTTTATAATATAGAAATAAGGCTGAACATTTCTTATTGATTTTTCTTTCTCAAATTATTTTCATTGCAATTTGAATTCTTGATATTTTTTTTTTTTTTTTTTTTTTCTTGATTTGATTTGATGCAAATTAAATTTTAATAATTCAAATTATTTCAATTTCATATGATTTTTTTTTGTGTAATTTTAATTTTTTTTCTATTTAATTACAATTTTTTTGTTTGTTTAAATTGAGTTTATTTTAACAAAAAAAAAAAATTATTTTATTTGGAATTTCGCTTAATTCAATTTGGTTTCACTAAATTTCGAATTTTATTAAATTAAAAAAAATTCACTTGACAAAATTTATGAAACACATATATGTATTAAAATTATAAATTTCTTTAAATAATTTTATTTCCTTTTATTTAATTCTGATTTACTTTCTTTTAGCACTATTAAAATTTCATCAAATTTAGACGCTACTTTAACATTCACTTATTTTAAATTATACATATTAATTTTCACTTTGTTTTAATTAACAAAAAAAAAAAAAAATAATTTCATTTCTTTAAATTTTAATTTGCATTAAATCTTCACATATTTTAATTTTTTTGTACTGGTATTATTTTTAATTTAACCCAATTATTAATTCATTTTTGATTTCATCATTGAATTTTAAATTAATATAATTTTGTTTCAACAAAAGAATTGATTTTTTTTTTCTAGTTTTCCTTAGATTTTCCTTTCACATTTCATATTCAAAATTATTTCCCAAAATACTTCATTATTTAATTCACTTTTCTTTTCAATTATATATGCTTCACTTCAAATTCGATATTTGTTTGGTAAAAATTATATCCAATTCAAATTAGTATTACAAAATTCTACTTTTTGTTAGTTATGAATGATTTAATGAGTGATTAGTATGAATTTTTGATTATAATAATGAATGAAGGTGAAAAAGTGATTTATGGAAAAAAAATTTAATTTCTCAAAAACTTTTCCTTTGTATCAATATTTATTTCTATTACTCTTCAACATCTTTCTCTTATTGAAATATATTAACAATATTTAATATGAAGTAATATTAAACTATATTTGATCTTAATTAAAATTAAATCATATATAATTTACTTCTAATATTGTTAATGTTAATTTTTAAGTATAAACTTTAGGACTAATTAATTTAAATCGTTAAATTTTAATTTAGAAAGGTAGCATATTTAGTTAGTAAAAAAAATAAAAAAAAAGGATTTTAATTTTGAATTTTATAATTTCTGAAATTTGATTATGGATTTAGTATTATGAAAATTGCGATTATTTTGGATTAGACTATTGATTATAATTGATATTAGCAAAATATTCGATTCTTCTATTTCTGCAAATTTAATATTAAAACATAATTTCCAATAGATTTTTTCTTCCTTTTGCTGTTATTTCAGAATAACTAATTTTAATAGATTTAAAAAAAAAATCGTCAATTCCGAGAATATTATGTACTTAATTTTAGGTATTCTAATTTGTATTATATCGAGTCACTTAGATCAAAATATCTTTCCTTATGTAAATTAATTTACTAGAACCGTCGAATTATTGTTTTTTTCTTTTTTTTTTTTTTGGTCACTTAAAAATTTTGATTTTCGTTTTACTTATCCGATTAGATGATTGGTGACACGTGGTTATAGTTATGTTCTCACCACGTGTGTTTATAATCCAAGGTTTCACAAATCTTCTTGGCACGTGGCAAAATTTGGAAGTAGGACCACGTGTGATAAAACAAATGAGGTTTCAAACAACCTATTTGGCACTCGGGTAAGGGTGGCGGTTGGTCCACGTGGGTTGGCGTGACAGGACTACGTGGGCTAAAACGACTGAGGCTTCCAACAACCTCTTTGACACCAGGGTATGGGTGACAGTAGGTCCATGTGGGTTGGCGTGACAAGAGGACCACGTGGGCTAATAACCATGAGGTTTAACAATACCTCCTTAAAATTTGGGTAGACGTGACGAGTGGACCACGTGTGCACTCATATATCCAAAAACTGGAGACTCTTTCCGCAGTCCTTCAATGGAACTGTTAATAGTCCTCACAATATCTGCCGACACCCAGGAATCACACTTGAAATTTTTTCCTATAGAAAAAATCACATTGAGAGGACAAAATACAAAAGGTTCCCTAACAACAGGTCTTACCTCGTACTATTAAGTTTCCTTAAAGAAAATTCTTAAATAATAATTCGCTCCAAGGACACCTGGGCTATTAAATTGTCTCACTATCCTTTTCCCTATTGAATTTTTTTTTTTTTTTCTTTTAAATTCAACTTTTTCCAATTTTACTTTATTTAGCTTACTTTTCCGTATTTGATGTTTTATTTTCAACGTTCACTTCAATAATGACTTGGTTACAAAAATTGTCAAATTCTAGAAGCAAATCTTCAAGAATATCCCGTTAAAATTTTTGCAAAAAAAAAACATACATATGTAAAAAAAAAGGAATGAATGGTAATGAAATATTGCCTAAATATTTTTGCATTAACCTAAATGAAATAGAACTACACATGAATGCATAGTTAGTTGACAACAAGGAGAAAAAAAAAGAAATAAATACATATGTAAAAAAAAGTAAGCAAAAAAAAAAACTAAATCAAAAGATCTACTCTCAATGAGTGACTTTTGCATCAACAGCAAAGAAAAGTAAAAAAAACTGGTGCTCTTCGTTGTTAAAAAAAATTAAAATTTACAACAACAACCAAATCCATTAATATGTTAAGAGTGTGGTTGTAAAAAATGCTAACTCTTTATCAGTGAACAGTAAGAAATAAAGAGATCATTACATTTATTAACGAAGAAAAAATTTAAAGAGATTAACCCACAACACATCATGTGTATATTTATACTCATAAATATGAGTGTAAATAAAAGAAATATGTAGTTGTTTTACTTGTTAATTTAAAAGAAGTGTGGGAAGGAACCCTTAATGAAATTTTGTGTTTTTCTAAAAAAAATACTAAAATTCAACAAATAAAAAGATTGTTTATGACAAGAAAATCGTAACAGTTTATATGGGAGCATTCCTTTTACGGCATACGGTTTGATGGTGGGTATAGAGATTCGGCACAGCCGAATATAACACTCTTATTTGTTATATTAATTATTTTATTATTGTAAAGAATGTCCGATTAATTTATCACATTTATATTTATTTTATTATTATATTTATATAATTTATATATGATTTATATATATCTAACATTTGGACTGCACCAAATAAATCTTATTAATTTGTTTTATAAACTAACAACATGATATTTTAAAGATTTTAATAAGGGTAATGTTAACCATCGTAAGATATGAAAAGTAAAGTATATTAAATAGTGTCTATCAAAAGGGACAGGTATTTCGAATTATGGGTACTTTCCTGTCAAGGCGTCTGACATTAAGTCAGTGGGAGGGAAACATTGTACCCCTATGTGGCACAACAACTGGCCACCGTTTAGTTTTCACTAGTTGACAATATCAAGCTTTATTCTTTTTATATTTAGGCATACTATAGGTACATTTAGGCATGGATAGTATGCTATATGCTTACGCGCAGTAATATGAGATAAGACTTATCATTGCCTCAAAATTTAGCTAGCTGGAAAACCTTTCAACATGCCTCTTAATCTCATTTTATTTGTTTTGGTTTGCGATTGAACTCGGACAGCAATTTTCATTATTCATGTAAGCCTGACGCGTAACACAGGTCCATCCAAAAAAACCCTATTTTTTATGGAAAATTCAATTTTGAGCAAAAATTCTCAAATCGCAAAGTAGATATCAAATTATAGTGACCTGTTTTATATGACCCAATATGTTCTTAATCATTTTGTAACGGGTTTCGATAACCCCGCCCCTGGTATGGATATAATAGGCAAAAAAACCCCATTTTTGGGATTTTTTTAAACTTTTTTGGGAATTCCGGGATTTCTAATAAGAAAATTCAAAATTTTTATTTAATTTTGGATTTTGAGTAAAAAAATCTACCAAACTGTAAAATTTCATCAAAAAATATTCATAAATAAAATTTTTATTGCAATTTGAAAATTTGTATCTTCGCAAAAACTGAATAAAAAACATTTTTTATTTTTTTTTTAAAAAGTATTCCGCGAATTTTTTAATTTCAAAAATTATATACAGTTTTGAAAAATAGACAAAATTACCTTTCCATTGATATATAACATTCCTACCTAATGTTTTTTAAGGGAAAACTCAACATCTTTTAGAAAATTTACTTAGCACTATTATTTTCATCCATATATGTAACAAATTTGAGAGTTAACCTTATGGATGAAAATAATAGTGCTAGGTAAATTTTCTAAAAGATGTTGAGTTTTCCCTAATTAATTTGTCACTTAAAAAACATTAGGTAGGAATGTTATATATCAATGGAAAGGTAATTTTGTCTATTTTTCAAAACTGTATATAATTTTGAAAATTAAAAAATTCGCGGAATACTTTTTAAAAATTAAAAAATTGCGGAATACTTTAAAAAAAATTAAAAAATGTTTTTTATTCAGTTTTTGCGAAGATACAAATTTTTCAAATTGCAATAAAAATTTTATTTATGAATATTTTTTGATGAAATTTTACAGTTAGGTAGATTTTTTTACTCAAAATCCAAAATTAAATAA
The DNA here is from genome assembly GCF_015586225.1 of Lucilia sericata. Taxonomy (NCBI): domain Eukaryota; kingdom Metazoa; phylum Arthropoda; class Insecta; order Diptera; family Calliphoridae; genus Lucilia; species Lucilia sericata. Next base: position 9,432 of record NW_023995749.1, on the reverse strand, counting down.
AAATTTCGAATTTTCTTATTAGAAATCCCGGAATTCCCAAAAAAGTTTTAAAAATCCCAAAAATGGGATTTTTTGGTTTTTTGCCTATTATATCCATACCAGGGGCGGGGTTATCGAAACCCATTACAAAATGATTAAGAACATATTGGGTCATATAAAACAGGTCACTATAATTAGATATCGACTATGCGATTTGAGAATTTTTGCTCAAAATTGAATTTTCCATAAAAAATAGGGTTTTTTTGGATGGATCTGGTCCCCTCGGTATCAAAAATTTTTAGGTTTTGTTTCATTTATCGCATTTTATGTAAAGTCAGCTTTTCAAAAAGTATAAATTCTATATACATCTTCTTAGAAACTTTTTAGATAACTTAAAAAGAAAAAGATACTTTTTTCCAAAAAAAATGGCAAAAAATCGCCTTTCTATACCCACCATCAAAAAAGATGGGGGGTATATTGATTTTGTCATTCCGTTTGTAACACATCGAAATATTGGTCATAGTCCCATAAAAGTATATATATTCCGGGTCCTTATTAAATTCTAAGACGATCTAGCCATGTCGTCCGTCTGTCCGTCCGTCCGTCTGTCCGTCTGTCTGTTGAAATCACGATAGGGACCACACGAGAGGAGCTAGACAGTTAAATTTTGCATAAACATTCTCTATTATTAAGCTTTGTTTGGTATTGAAAATAGGCAATATCGGTCCACTTTTTCGGATAGCCCCCATACAAGTAGACCTCCAAAAAACAGCTTTAACGGGCATAACTGTTTTATAAGTAGGAGTATAGCAATGAAATTCGACATAAAGAAGTTTAATGTGAGCCAAAATCTTTCAACCAAATTTTTTGAGGATCGGCCTATAAATGACCCTACCCCCCATATAAGGTCCCCTTCTGAAAATTACTTTAACACTCATTACTGGTCCCAAAATGCAAGTATAGCGATGAAATTCGGTATAAGTATGTTCCTTACGAACCAAAATCTCTCTACCAATTTTTTTTAGGATCGACCCATAAATGACCCTACCCCCTATATAAAGTCCCCTTTAGAAAATGACTTTAACACTCATTACTAGCCTAAAAATTCGAGTATAGCGATGAAATTCAGTATAAGTAAGTTTCTTACGAACCAAAACCTTTTAACCAATTTTTTTTAGGATCGGCCCATAAATGACCCTACCCCCCATATAAGGTCCCCTCCTGAAAATGACTTTAACACTCATTACTGGCCCTAAAATGCAAGTATAGTAATGAAATTTGACATAAATAAGTTTCATGTGAACCAAAATTTTTCTACCAAATTTTTTGAAGATCGGTCCATAATTAACCCTACCCCTCATATAAGGTCCCCTTTAGAAAATTACTTTAACACTCATTACTGCTCCAAAAATGCGAGTATAGCGATGAAATTCGGTATAAGTAAGTTTCTTACGAACCAAAATCGCTCTACGAATTTTTTTAAGATCGGCCCATAAATGACCCTATCCCCATATAAGGTCCCCGCCTGAAAATGACTTTAACGCTCATTACTGGCTAAAAAATATGAATATAGCAATAAAATTTACACAATTAAGTTCCTCGTGAGCCAAAATCTTTTTAATAACTTTTATGTGGATAGGTCCATAATTGGCCCTACTCCCCCTATTGCGTCCACTTCAGGTATTAGATTAAACGATCATTACTGGCTTAAAATATGAGTTATGAAATACGGTTATGAAATTCGCTCCGAATTCCATGCGTCATGATTTTTACATAATTCTTTCACTGCTTAATATATAAACTTGTTGTTAAGCGAATAAAAAAAAATTGCGAAAATCGGGAATATTTGGACCCGCTATTATCAAAAAACTAAAGTAAGGACGGTAAAAATTTTAAAATTTTAATTTTCAAATGCGAATATCTCCTAAACTATAAGAGATAATTTACTGCTACGACGACATTTTTTATAGTGCTCGATGAGGAGATTCTATATACGTTTTAAAAATTTAACATAGCCGAGGTGTCCTAATTTGAGGACCCCCCGCCGGGCCCCTGGTTGGCCTATAAGGTCCAAATTCAAAACCTACTCGACAACACCTCCTCTTTGTGCATACCAAATTTCATTAAAATCGGATTAACCGTTTAGAAGTTACCGAATTATTTCCCTCTTTTTTTTTTCCTATACCACTGTGCAACATTGACAGTTTTCACGTTATGACAGTCATTTTAAAGCATTATGATTGCACTTTAATATGGTATATCATTTGTAGCATAATGTGTATTTTTACAAATTGGTCAATTTGATAGATCGGTAGAATTATTGTTCTATGTTAAAAAACGCTGTAATTTGAGGTTCCGATATGGTTGTGAATAACTTTGACAGTTTTCATGCTATGACAGTCATTTATGCATCATTTTAAAGCATTATGATTGCACTTTAATTTGGTATATCATCTGTGGCATAATGTGTTCGTCTAAAAAATGGTCAATTTGATGGATCGGTAGAATTATTGTTCTATGTTTAAAAACGCGGTAATTTGATGTTCCGATATGGTTGCAAATAACTTTGACAGTTTTCATGCTAGGGCAATAGTTTATGCATCATTTTAAAGCATTACAGTTGCACTTTATTTTGGTGTATAATTTGTGGCATAATGAATTTTTACAAAAATTGGATAGATCGTGCTATGACAGTCATTTATGCATCACTTTAAAGCATTATGATTGCACTTTAATTTGGTATATAATTTGTAGCATAATGTGTGTTTTTACTAATTGGTCAATTTGATAGATCGGTAGAATTATTGTTCTATGTTTAATAAACGTGGTAATCTGAGGTTCCGATATGGTTGCAATTAACTTTGGCAGTTTTCGTGATAGGATATTTATGCACCATTTTAAAGCATTAAAATTGCCATTTGTTTTGGTATATAATTTATTGCATAATGTATTTTTAGAAAATGGCCAATTGGATAGATCGGTAGAATTATTTTCCCAGGTTTAAAAAGGCGCTAATTTGAGGTTCCGATATGGTTGCGAATAACTTTGACAGTTTTCATGCTATGACAATCATTTATGCATCATTTTAATGCATTACGATTGTACTTTAACTTGGTATATCATTTGTGGCAAAATGTGTTCTTCTAAAAGTTTTAAAAATCCCAAAAATGGGATTTTTTGGTTTTTTGCCTATTATATCCATACCAGGGGCGGGGTTATCGAAACCCATTACAAAATGATTAAGAACATATTGGGTCATATAAAACAGGTCACTATAATTAGATATCGACTATGCGATTTGAGAATTTTTGCTCAAAATTGAATTTTCCATAAAAAATAGGGTTTTTTTGGATGGATCTGGTCCCCTCGGTATCAAAAATTTTTAGGTTTTGTTTCATTTATCGCATTTTATGTAAAGTCAGCTTTCCAAAAAGTATAAATTCTATATACATCTTCTTAGAAACTTTTTAGATAACTTAAAAAGAAAAAGATACTTTTTTCCAAAAAAATGGCAAAAAATCGCCTTTTTTTAATTTTTAAAATTAAAATGCCTATAACTTTGGACTCAGTCATGATTTTTACATAATTCTTTCACTGCTTAATATATAAACTTGTTGTTAAGCGAATAAAAAAAAATTGCGAAAATCGGGAATATTTGGACCCGCTATTATCAAAAAACTAAAGTAAGGACGGTAAAAATTTTAAAATTTTAATTTTCAAATGCGAATATCTCCTAAACTATAAGAGATAATTTACGTATAATAATTTATTATACGAAATTTTTTTTAAATCGGAACACAAATGAAGAAATAGGATCGTTTTAAAAATTTAACATAGCCGAGGTGTCCTAATTTGAGGACCCCCCGCCGGGCCCCTGGTTGGCCTATAAGGTCCAAATTCAAAACCTAAACTCGTCAACACCTCCTCTTTGTGCATACCAAATTTCATTAAAATCGGATTAACCGTTTAGAAGTTACCGAATTATTTCCCTCTTATTTTTCCTATACCACTGTGCGACAAGTGGTAAAGGACGCGGGGCGATGGCTAAACATTATATTACGAGGAGCTATAGCAGGAATTTATTTAATCAATCGCAAGCTTCCTCAATAAACCCAACTGCAAACCCACAGGGGCAATTAGAGTTTACACCTGATAGGAATTTGATACGTTCTAACCAGGATAATGGCACACCATCTGCACAAAACCCAATTTCTCATAGGTCCCCTATAAACACGGAAAATAATGTAGATTATGCTCGAATAAATTCTATGATTCAGGATACTTTGAGTAAATTGGTACATAATTTAAATATAATGCAAAATCCTCTACCAACTAATACTTCTCCAAATTTATCAAACCATTCACATGTTCAGAATCCATTACATAGACCTCCACCAAATACCCAGCATGATTCAAACTTTAATAATATTCGAAGTAACCAACCTGTTTCATTTTCAAATGTATCCACATCTAGTAATTTTTATCACACCGATAAAATAACCAATATTATACAGAATTGGAATTTAAAGTTTGATGGGTCCTCGAATGGTCTCCGCATTGAGGAATTTTTATACAGAGTACGCTCCCTAACTTATGCTACATTTGGTGGTGATTTTTCGATTATTTGCAATAATTTGCATATTCTTTTAGCCGGAAAGGCAAGAGATTGGTTTTGGGCATACCACAAAAAAATTCAGACTGTACAATGGGACGAATTTTGTATGGCTATTCGTAGTAAATATCGCGATTACAAATCTTCGTTTGAGATTCAGGAGGAAATCCGGAATCGAAAACAAAAGCCCGGGGAATCTTTTGACTCGTTTTTCGATGATGTTTCTTTAATGATGGATAGGTTGCCTTTATCGATGCCGGAAAATGATTTTGTTGAGATCCTGATCCGGAATCTGAGACCTGAGATAAGACAGGATCTCTTATACGTACCAATTTATTCTGTATCAGATCTACGTATATTTGTACAAAAAAGATAAAATTTTCTGAATGATTATCATGTTAGGCGAAATTTTACTACTAGAGGTCAAAATATAATGCCGTCTCGTGGCCATGTGGCAGAATTCTATGCCACGGAGGATTTGCTATCTAAAGAGCCTCTCATAGAATCTGAACCTTTATAAACGCAGTTAATGGAACTCCGGCCACATTTAAATGCTGGAATTGTGATGGTTTAGGCCATCACTGGGAAGACTGTCTTCAAGAAAGGCAGATCTTTTGTTATGGCTGAGGTGCCAAGGGCATATATAAGCCCAATTGCGCAACATGTATAGCCAGAAAGGCAAATTCGTCAAAAAACTACCGGCAAAATGTTCCAACAAAGGAACAACTTTAATTGACGATCCCAAACATATTATTATTGATAAATTTGCTTTTAGAAAACCTGAAATATTCAATAATAACACAGAAACTTTGATTGATGACAAATTGTTACCTGAAAATATTAAAATCTTAGAAAGAAATAGCTGTAGAATTAATAAATCAGATGAAATTTCAAAAATCCTATACCCTATAATTCCTTATCACAAACGTTTCGAAGCATATATGGAAAGACGAAATGCGATTTTCAATGTATGTCCAATTTCTATAACTTTAAATCCCAAGCCAAAGGGGTCAACTCTGCGATTACGTCGTTATTGGAAAAGGAAAAGATTATGTCGTAAGATTCTAATTTCTACCATTATTTCAGACCCAAACGATATGCGCTATTATGCACAAGTTTCCTTTCTTGATTTTTCCGAATTAGGGTTACTTGATACAGGCGCTAACGTAAGTTGCGTAGGCTCTGAACTTGCTCATCATAACTTCTCAAAATATTCAAATTTCTATAAATGCAAGTCATTCGTCAAGACAGCTGATGGACACTCACAGAATGTCATTGGTTGGCTTGACGTTGACATTACTTTTCGAAACCAGACACATAAAATCAAATTGTTTATTATTCCATCAATTGCTCAGAGGTTGATATTAGGCATTGACTTCTGGAAGTCTTTTAATCTATTTCCCGAGGTTATTGGCTCGGTTAGTACCAAAAATTTTAATAACATGTCCAATAGTTTGTCTGAATCGTCCGATAATAAAGAATTGTCCGCCGATTTTAATTTAAAATCTCTTAATACAGATGAATCTTTATACCCTCTCTCCCTTAGCCAACGTCAACAGTTAGAAACTGTTATAACCTTTTTCAAAATTTCGAAAAACAAGGGTTGGGACGAACCAGCTTAATTAAGCACTCGATCGATGTAGGTAATTCTACACCGATCAAGCAAAGGTTCTATCCAGTTTCTCCCGCTTTGGAGAAACTGATGTTTGGCGAACTCGATAGAATGTTGGCACTAGGGGTGATCGAACCATCAACGTCCCCCTGGAGTTCGCCAATGAGATTGGTTGTAAAACCAAATAAAGTCCGGTTGTGTATTGATGGTAAAAAAGTAAATCTGGCAACGAAAAAGGATGCTTATCCTCTACCTAGTATCGAAGGGATTTTTTCAAGGCTTCCGAAAGCCAACCTAATATCAAAACTCGACTTGAAAGACGCTTATTGGCAGATTGCCCTCGATGACGAGTCCAAACCTCTGACGGCGTTCACAGTTCCGGGAAGGCCTCTCTATCAGTTTACTGTGATGCCTTTCGGACTGTGTAACGTGCCTCAGACCATGTGTATGTTGATGGACGAGATCATTCCATCGGATCTCCGTCATTGCGTCTTCGGTTACCGGGATGATTTGGTCATTGCGTCTGAAGATTTCGAAACTCACTTGGAAGTTCTAGTACGAATTGCAGCACAGTTCAAAAAAGCTAATTTGACACTAAATATTTCAAAGAGTCGATTTTGTGTGACTCAAGTAAACTATTTGGGCTACGTGATTGGTGACGGCGGTATTACAACTGACCCGAGTAAAATAAGTGCGATTAATAACTGGCCTATACCAAAGAATATAAAGCAGGTACGTGGATTTCTTGGTCTCGCGGGATGGTACCGGCACTTTATTCAAAATTTTTCAACTATTGTTTTTCCAATCACTGAAACATTGTCCACCAAAAAGAAGTTCACTTGGACCAAAGAAGCTCAACGGCTCCTGTACTCATTAATCCCGACTTTAGCAAGAAATTTTACCTCCACTGTGACGCTAGTAATTACGGAATTGGCGCAGTTCTGGTGCAATTGGACCACGAAGGCCAAGAACGTCCAATTGCATACATGAGTCGAAAGTTAAATTCAGCGCAACGTAATTACAGCGTCACAGAGCGAGAGTGTTTAGCAGCTCTGGAGGCCATAAAGCGGTTTAGATGCTATCTTGAAATGCAGGAGTTTGAAGTGGTGACGTATCATTCCAGTTTAGTGTGGCTTATGCGTCAACCAGACCTCAGCGGAAGATTAGCTCGATGGGTCTTTAAGGGGTCACGGTAACTCATCGCAAAGGAAAGGAAAACGTGGTTCCAGATGCGTTGTCCAGAATACCTGAAGCTATCGTTATGTCCGTCGAAATTTCCGAGCCTGATGTTAATCTGGAATCAGAACATTTTGCAGATGAAGACTACAAACAACTTATAGAGAAAATTACGTCAGATCAAGCCAAATATCCTGATATACGTGTGGTTGATAACTACGTCTACATTCTGGAAACGAGTCCGAGGAGCCAAAAGCCTGGAAGTTATGGATTCCATCTAAACTTCGAATTGATGTCATTCGTAGAAATCATGACTCTCCAACAGCAGCTCATGGAGGCATTCAAAAAACATTATAATTGATACGCAGAAACTTCTATTGGCCGGGACTAGTACGTGATGTCCGAAATTATGTAAAAGAATGCGAAATTTGCAAAACCACAAAAAGTCCGAATTTCATCATGAAACCTCCGATGGGCAACCAAACCATATCCCTGCGTCCGTTCCAGCGTCTCTACATAGACATACTTGGTCCTTACCCCCGAAGTAAAAGCGGTTTTATTGGCTTGTTGATCGTGTTGGATCATTTGACGAAGTACCATTGGCTCTGTCCACTTCGTAAATTTACATCATCGGTAATAAAAGATTTTCTTGAGAAACAAATTTTTCATTTATACGGTGTACCAGAGACGATTGTAAGTGACAATGGCAGCCAATTTAAAGCCAATGATTTTAACTCATTCCTCACCACCTACGGCGTCACCCATACACACACTGCATTCTACTCTCCACAGGCTAATGCGTCTGAACGCGTGAATAGATCCCTGATTGCAGGCATTAGTTCTGCTTTAAGAAACTCTTTCCACCAGTCTATCAATAGTTCGCCATACCACGCGTTATTCGGTTTCAACATGATTACCCATGGATCCTCTTATAAGCTTTTAAGAAATTTGAATATTTTAGATGAACCGTTAGCAACTGTTTCGAGAGATGATCATCTTCAAATTGTCCGAAAAGATTTACGCAAATATATGTATCAGGGACTCTTATGAAAAAATCGCGACTATTATAATCTTAGGACACTGGGATTCTACAGTGTTTAAAACTGGACAAGAAGTTTATAGGCGTAATTTCGCTCAGAGTAGCTTCGAAAAGGGCTTCAATGCCAAATTGTCTCCCGTTTTTGTGAAATCAAGAGTTAGGGAAAGGCTAGGTAAACATTATTATGTCCTTGAGGACTTAACTGGGAAGTTGGTTGGCACATTCCATGCAAAGGACATTAGATCTTAAAATGCCCTTTTTCCATTAAATTCTGTTACCCATAGAGTCAGAATTTTCTGGTTTTGTAGTGGTCATTTTTTACAAAAAAGAGTTTATTTACATATATCTAATATTTTCTTCACAAAATAATGTTTTAAAGTTAGCAAACTTAACATGTTTTATATGTAACGTCTTTACTAGATATTGAATTTACATCAAATTTTCCCACTGTACTTCTATATTTTTTCCTTTCGTTTATTAAAGAGATCCAATAGTGCTTTTTTACGATTTTTTTCTCATTTATTATTAAACTTATTGTTTACCTTTTTAATACATTCTTTATATTAGTGTTGGTACAAGTACGGCCATCACACATATGATCAACACCAATTATAAGTGGTTCTTGTCTTGGCTAAATCATTTGCAAATGTATTGCATACAATGAATGACTAATATTATTATAATTCTTTTTAGAAAATAGTTTTAGATAGTTTTTCGGAGAATTGATTAATCGATAAGGAATTTAAGAAATCCTGGTATTTTTTATATATATTTTAATTTTTACTGCATAAAAAGTCTATCTGTTATTACTAAATCGCAACCTAACGTTGTGTGTGTACTGTATATAACAATGAATGGGTATAGTTCCCCTTTCCATTTATTTTAATGACATTTTACCAAGTTTCACGTTTCTCCTTCTTCTTTCTTTATGAAAAGAGCTACCTTCGGTTTTAAAAAAATCTATAAACTTCCTTTCCTTTTTGTCGATCAACGAGATCAGTTCTATTAAAAGAA
>NW_023995748.1:0-90091 GCF_015586225.1 Lucilia sericata | reverse complement strand
CTAACGTACTAACTAACTAACTAACGAACTAACTAACTAACTAACTAATAACGAACTAACTAAATAACTAACTAACAACTAACTAATAACTAATAATAACTAACTAACTAAAAATAACTAACTTAACTAATAATTAACAACCAACTAACTAACTAAACTAACTAACTAACTAACTAACTAAACTAACTAACTAACTAAAAACTAGTGTAACCTTCACCGTATGAAAATTAAATGCCCTGCGATTTTATATGTATCTCAGTTGTTATATAATGTAGTAAAAAGGTTTGTTACAACACTCGATCCTTATCGCATTCGTAAAAAATAAAAAATTATTACTCACTTGCATTCCCTAAAACTGTTATTCGCAATAAGTTTTTGGGTAGTGCCATACATTACGTATGATGAATATTTTCTTCAAGAATATAACGTATACGTCTAGGTTATGAAAACGGTAATTGTTAGTAGGAAAGGAAAAAATATTATTAAAGAAATCGTTTAACGTGAATTAATTCTACGTTAAAAAGTTCTTGTTTTCAATAAGGTGTTTGATTTAATTTCAGTTAATTGTTCATTATAGGGAATCTATCCTGTATTATAAGTTGTTTTGGCGGCATATACAAACATATTAGTAAAACTTAGTTAATTTTCCAGAAAAAAATAAATTAACAAAAATAAACGACCTACATACATATGTATGTTTATCAAGTTCCATTGCTTTTTTATTTCCTATGATCTAAAACTTTCTTAACAAAAAATCACCCTGAAAATCTATAAAAAACTTTAGCTGTTTCATTTTTATATTTTTTCCTTTCTCATCTGAGACATTGTAATAACTTTCAATGACAGCTGGTCATCAATAACTTCTATAAACCAAGTAGTTTCCCCTTTTTGTTGGCAGACATGTCTGCGGTTTATGATGGAAACACAAAAAATATTTAATAAATATTAAGTAAAGTAGCAAAAGCAGTTGCATTTAATGAAAAAGTCATGGTCAGTTAAAATTTATACTATATTGTGGATTTTGGTGGTATCTTTAAAATTTAAATGTATGTAATTCTTTAAGTTTGCCAAAGACATGCTACGCTTCTTTCATTTAAGCAAAATATAAAAATATTAATTTTACAGAATTAGATAGCAGAGAGTTCATTTCTAACTAAAACTGCTAATTTAGCCATTAGAAAAATAATGAAAATGTTGATTTTGATTAAAAGGTCTAACACTGCCCTTATAAGTATTATTCATAAGCTTTTATCAAAGTATTATAGAACAAATTTTTTATGAAAATTTTATTTGTTAACCGTAGATAAAGTTTGTAGATAAAATTTAATTACATTTACATAAATATTTTCATACTGATAAATCAAATTATTGAGCACATTTTTCTATCATTATTTTATTGGCTTCATTATATTGAAATAAGTATTAGGTATTTATATGTTTCATTTATGTGGCATAACCTACTAATATTAGAAATATGTAGCTCGATAGCTCAGTTTGTGGCCATAACAAAATCACACTTCTTCATACCTCAAATATAATTTTTTTCTGGTTTTAACCATACACCTCATACACACAAACAAATTGCATTATCATACAAAATATCAATAACACAAATTATTGGATAGCCGCGCTTTTAACCAAAGATAAATTTTATTATGTTTTAATTAAAATCTACAAAGTACATCCATTGTATTCCAGATACTAATTACACAAACATATTTAAATATCAATGTTTACGTTAATAACGCAAAGCGAGTCTTTGTTCTCATCATTTTAATTAGCAAAAATAAAATTTTAGATTTAATTTTCAACGGTGCTTTAGGTTTCGTTTCATTATGAATTTACAAGGTATAATTAATACCTAGAATTATCTCTGCCATTCGTCATACCCATAATTATACGAAATTTTGGAAAATTATAGAAGTATGTATATACTTCAGTTCTAGTTTAGTTCAGTTCTAGTTCAGTTCTAGTTCAGTTCTAGTTCAGTTCTAGTTCAGTTCTAGTTCAGTTCTAGTTCAGTTCTAGTTCAGTTCTAGTTCAGTTCTAGTTCAGTTCTAGTTCAGTTCTAGTTCAGTTCTAGTTCAGTTCTAGTTCAGTTCTAGTTCAGTTCTAGTTCAGTTCTAGTTCAGTTCTAGTTCAGTTCTAGTTCAGTTCTAGTTCAGTTCTAGTTCAGTTCTAGTTCAGTTCTAGTTCAGTTCTAGTTCAGTTCTAGTTCAGTTCTAGTTCAGTTCTAGTTCAGTTCTAGTTCAGTTTAGTTCAGTTCTAGTTCAGATCTAGTTTAGTTCTAGTTCAGTTCTAGTTCAGTTCTAGTTCAGTTCTAGTTCAGTTCTAGTTCAGTTCTAGTTCAGTTCTAGTTCAGTTCTAGTTCAGTTCTAGTTCAGTTCTAGTTCAGTTCTAGTTCAGTTCTAGTCAGTTCTAGTTCAGTTCTAGTTCAGTTCTAGTTCAGTTCTAGTTCAGTTCTAGTTTTCTAGTTCAGTTCTAGTTCAGTTCTAGTTCAGTTCTAGTTCAGTTCTAGTTCAGTTCTAGTTCAGTTCTAGTTCAGTTCTAGTTCAGTTCTAGTTCAGTTCTAGTTCAGTTCTAGTTCAGTTCTAGTTCAGTTCTAGTTCAGTTCTAGTTCAGTTCTAGTTCAGTTCTAGTTCAGTTTAGTTCAGTTCTAGTCAGTTCTAGTTCAGTTCTAGTTCAGTTCTAGTTCAGTTCTAGTTCAGTTCTAGTTCAGTTCTAGTTCAGTTCTAGTTCAGCTAGTTCAGTTCTAGTTCAGTTCTAGTTCAGTTTAGTTCAGTTCTAGTTTCTAGTTCAGTTCTAGTTCAGTTCTAGTTCAGTTCTAGTTCAGTTCTAGTTCAGTTCTAGTTCAGTTCTAGTTCAGTTCTAGTTCAGTTCTAGTTCAGTTCTAGTTCAGTTCTAGTTCAGTTCTAGTTCAGTTCTAGTTCAGTTCTAGTTCAGTTCTAGTTCAGTTCTAGTTCAATTCTAGTTCAATTCTAGTTCAGTTCTAGTTCAGTTTAACAATTTATTTAAGCTTATTTAAAAATTTTAAGAAAATTTACTTGCGACTTATGGACAGTAAAGAAGGAAATAGTAAAGAATTTAGGTCGATATCTCCCACAGATTAGTGATAGCTGCGATTTGAATTTGAAGAATATCGAATATAACAATTTTTTGTTAATATTTTTGAAAATTAATTAATTGACCAAATCAAATTAACCTGTATCAACTCAAAATTCATGGTCAAATCTATCGATTACATCTTATAAAGTAATCTCAAATAATTTATTTGATTTCTTACCTTTTGAATCATTAATTCCTTTAAATAACAAACAACAAAGTTTGATTCGTTAGCGTTTTATTGTCTAGACAATGAAAAGGTATTAATTGGTTTTTAGTTAATTAAAATGCTTTTTTTGAACAAACAAATTTATCTTTGAAGTTTATTTATTCAGATCGAGAAGCTATAAAATGTGTAATAATAACACTGGTCTGCAAAATTTTTTTTTTGCTTTTTTAAATTTTATTGCATGATTATGATAGCTTAAGTGCTCCTTAATCGGCATGGGGTTTTAAAATATTTCTGTAACGTAGACTTTTTTTCAATAGCTAACTTAAACACCTAGAACTTGGACCGCGGTGTAGGTCCTTTTTTTTAAATTTTGTTATCCTTAAGTGAACTATGTATCATCCAAGTGTTTGTACCATAAGGTAGGTATACATTTTCTGGGTCCACGTAAGATTCTAAGATGTATCAGCCATATACGTCCGTCTGACTGTCTGTCTGTTGAAACATGAAATTTGTTGAGGATTTTATTTAAATGAAGTAGTGGTGGCGTATACATTATATTTAATATTGTATTTACAGAAGTATTAATCATACGTAGCGTAACACTCACTTATAAGCGGCTATTTTCATATTTGTAAAGAAAAATGAAATTTTGTATTGAACATTTTAAAATTTTTTGAAATACACACAGATATTTGTATTAAATTTATTGAGGATGTTGCACAATAAAAGTCGGGTGAAAGCAATGGAAATTTTTGTTTTTTTCAATTAAATTATAAAGTTTATTTTAAAACATAATTAATATTTACACATAAATTTTAGGTTTTTTGGTTTTTCGTTTTTATTTAAGTTTTTAAAAATTCCATGAAAATGCTTTGTTTTCTTAAAATAAACGAAAAGTCTGAAACATATGAATAAAAATGTTTAATAAAATTTCTAAAAATTAATTATATTGGTACGTGTTTTTACATTTTATTTGTTATTTTATAGGAAAAGTACTTTAATTAATAAATCTTATTAAATGATTCTAATGAAATTTTTAAATTACACAGAATATAAAAAATAATATAAAAGAAACATTTCTACGAATTTTGTCTACTTGATAATGAAATTTTTATTATACAAATAATTTGTTTTTAAACCGTCTTTATTAATTAAAGGCTTAAATTAAGCGATTAAATTTGTCTAAATTGAAGTACTCTGGAGTGGATTAAAATGAGATTTTGTACGTTTACATTAAAGTTATTTGTGCAGAATTTCATCGTATTATTACAGTTTCACCTTCTAGTCGTTTTCTGAAGGGGAGTTTGTATGGTGGCTAGGGTCAAATGAGGCACAATAATTACTTTTATAAAACAAAGTTTTGCCAGTTTTTGTTGACATAGTAGAACACTTGACATAATTATGAGCTCAGAAGACGTGTTCGGAGGTTACGGTTGTATGGGGGCTAAGCGGAATAATGAACTGATTTTAACCATTTTTGGGCAAAAGGAATATGTACCAAATTTCATCAAATTATCTTGAAAATTGTGAGCTGTAGTGTGCATACAAGCTTTACATGGACACACAGATAGACAGACAGACAGACAGACAGACAGACAGACAGACAGACATACATACAGACGACTCAGAAAGTGATTTTGAGTCGATTAGTGTACTTTTAGGTACGTGTAGGACCAATATTTTAAGATGTTACAAACATAAACATGGGTATACAAAAAAAATAACGAATTTTATATCTTTTATATTTGATTAATTTTTAAGAATAAAATTGCGAACAAGTGAGCCATTATTGTCCATTTGCAATGTCAAACAGTGTCTGTTAATGAAGAATATTTGTGCAAAATTTCAACCCTCTATCTTCTCTCGTTTAGACCCTATCGTGTATACAATAGATAGACAGAAGGACATGGCTAGATCGTCTTAATAAGGACCCAGTATATATACATATTATGGGTTAATATTTCGATGTATTACAAAAATTACAACAAAAACAAAAAGTATACACTCCATCTTTTTTAATGGTGGGTATAAAGCTGTATGTTGTTGTTGTTTTTAATGCTTTTCTATGACATGACAAATTTTTTTTTACCACATTTTCATAGAACGTTTCTAAATTTTGCCCATATATACGTTATTTATTAACCGATTTTACTCATATTAACTAGGAAACTTTCTTAAAAGCTTGTCTAGAGAATAATACAAGATTTGGATCCACATATTATCTGCAGTTCTCAGAAAATTTATTTAAACATACAGACAGACGGACAGCAAGACTTTTCTGTTTAAAATGCTTTTATAATAATTTTAACAAATAATTTATTAAACAACATTATAATACCACTAAGTATCATTTGTTATTGTCACGTTTTAATATTGTTATATTGCGAAATATTTTCTTTATAAGTTTCTTAATTGAGTTTTAGGCAATACCAATTAAAAACACAAAAACAAAACCAAATACAACGAGAGATAAATTCTCCTTAAATCTTTATTAACGTTAAAGATACAAATAATATCCTAAGTTTTTGTAAAAAGTATTCAGTAAATATTTTCATTTGTTTTTTTCTGTATACTTTTTTAACAAAATTAATTACCGAAAATTAGGAAATATTTAGAAGATTAATTTCACTTAAAATATGAATTTACATACATATATATTCATAGTTTCGTCCACGATCATAATGTATGATCGTTGTTATATTTATGGTTGGTTGGTTACCGTGGTAGTTGACTACGCGCGAACAGTTAAGTAGACTCCGTTTTGACCGGACCACTCCACTCGTTAGAAGTAGTATTTTATAGTTTTAGATCCAGCCTGTAGCAATGAGAAATCTTAGGATATCATTAGGCTTACTACGTCCGTCTACTTCGGATTATAGGGTGACTTGTGCGTTTCTCATTGTATCTAGTTTATTCCACCTATTTTCAGCCTTTTGAAGATAGAATCTGAGGATACTACTCTTGATAAAACCTAACGGGGTTGCTACTGGAACGGCATTGGAGATATCAAGAGCAGATCCCGTTCTGACAAGCTCATCTGCCAGTTCATTTCCATAATAGTCCCCATATCAGATAGATCCTTCTTGCATTGCCTAACTAATAGCGAAGTGGTAGTATAGGAATTTTGTGAGAGAAGTGCCGCTTGACTATCGACAAAAATTGCCTATGTTTCCGCGAATATTGAGGTCGTGTAGTACCCTACAAGCTGACATTATCGTGAATATTTCAACTTGAAAGACACTACAGTTGTTGGGAAGACGGTGAGATATACTTACCCCAGCGTCTTCACAGAAGACACCAGAACCAACACCACAGTTCATTTTAGAACCAACTGTAAAGATTCTGGAACTCTCACTTTGAAAACTCTATCAAAATCAGTGTTACCCCACACACCACTATAGTGGGGAGGGTATTATGCTTTTGTGCTGATGTTTCTAACACCCAAAAATATTGGTGCTACATCCAACTTAAATTATACCAATCGGCTCAGAATTACTTTCTGAGAAGCTTAAGCTATGTCCGTCTGTAAATTTTGTGCGCACGCTACAGGTCGCAATTTTTAAGATAATTTGATGAAATTTGACACTTACTCTTCATTTGATCCATGGACGAAGACTGTTGAAATTGGTTGAAATCGGTACATTATTTCGCTTAGCCCCCATACAAAAAAATTGGCAAATCTTAGTTTTATATAAGTTTAAATAATACTATCGATTTACGTAATGATAGGGCCTCATTTGACCCCATACAAAGTCTCCTTTAGAAAATGACTTGTAGGAGGAAATTTACCTTTAAACACTACTATCATATTGAAATTCTGCATAAATAACTTTAGTGTCATCGTAAATCGCTTTACCAAAATTTATACGGATAGGACAATATTTACCTTTGGTCCCATATAACCCCACTTTCAGAAAAGCACAAATTGTTCAAATTTTTAAGTACCCCACAGAAAATTTTCAGAGTACTCGGAATTGTAACCAATGTTGTGTGCCTTACTTTGTGTTACTTATAATTTGATTTACTTGTATATAAAATCTGGATATGAAGTTTCAATTTTTAATAAAATTTTGTTGCATTACATCTTAATATACTTGTGATTAACATTGTATATGAGAACAGAAAATTGAAATATAAAAAATCAAGTGTGCTGTTATTTAATCAACAAAAAATTTTTCATTTATTGAAAAATATTTTTTGGATCAACATTTTTTTAATGTTTAGATGAATTTTAAGCAAAATTTATTGCTTAAAATTAGGATCATGATCTAGTGATAATTGGAATGGCCTTATACTTATGAATGAATTTGTAGATACATGTATTTGTGTAGCATTTTTTAAAAAATATACATATTTAGATACTTCTTAATACACATGTATTTAACCTAGAAAGTTGTTGTAGACACTTTTTGATACACTTGTGTTCCAGCTAGAAAGGTGCTGTGGAAACAATTTTATTTACTAGGTATATCGGTAAGAATGTAGGAATAGCTACATTTCCACACACAAGTATATTATAAAAAAAGTATAATCTACACACAATATCGCAAACCAAGTATATCAGTTAGTGTGCCATTTTCAAGCGGCCATACCCTGTGTAAAGTAAGCCAGAGTGTGTGTAAGTTTGTAAGCACTTTCGAATACAAAATAAGCAACACAATATCAATGTAGTAAGCTATAAATTTTCTGTGGGGTAAATTAGAAAAATAATCCTCATTTTTAACATAATCACTGGTGTAGGGTATCATATGGTCGGCAAAATATGAATTAAATATTTTAGTTCTATTTTGCGAGAAAATTGTGGGTGATGAAGACAAAAAAGATATCAGATTCGGTTTCAAACATTTAAGCTCGAGCCCTTACAAGCACACACATACATGCAAATTTTTCGTCGCACATTATACACATACATATAATGAAAATAGATATTTATGCATATATGACCTTATAAGGTCAATATACTAGTACTTAACCACCTGTTTTTTCCCAAATCCTTCAATTGTACTTGATCAAAGTAAATTCGAAAGTGATTTCTAAATTTATGCAAGAATTCTTAATATTGTCATGTATTATAATAATATTTACATATGTATATTAAGCATACACAATCCAATTTTACTTTACATGTGTAAGTATCTCCTACACTGTTTATGGATACGTAGGTTAGCAAAATTTTTACATCTATTGAATATAAATACAGAAAGAGTTGAATTTATAAGGTAGAATTTTATAGTTTTTAGAGTTTTATATCATTTGATATTCTCTGAAATTTAAAAATTAAAGTACATATACAAATAATGTCCTTGAATAATATTTTATTTTATTATTTGGTGTTCACTGAAGTGCTTAAATTTTTGACGAATTATATCTTTGGGCAATATTTATTCAGGATGATGCGTACATAAGTATGTTTTGTCTTTTATTTTTATATCCTTCACCTTCGTGAGAAGGGTATGTATAAGTTTGTCATTCCGTTTGTAATTTACACAATATAAATTTCTGGCTCTATATTCTGCATCTTTGTAGATAGCTGAGTCCTTTAAGCTATGTCCGTCTATCTGCCGGTCTGTCCGTCTGTGTGTCTGTTGAAATCAAATTTCTAAAGACCCCGGATATCTTCAGGATCCAAATCTTCAATAATTCTGTCAGACATACTTTCGAGAAGTTTCCCATTTAAAATCCTCAAAATCCGTTCATAAATAACGGAGATATGAGAAAAAATACGAAACAACCTTAAAAATTTCATCAAAAAATAAAATTTGTCCATGCTTCGATAAAAAAGCAACAACAACACTGCTTATTGGGAAAAAAACGTATGTTTGGACGTGTAGTGGTATCATTGCTTTGTGTAATTTGTTTCGTTTAGCGTTCTTGTTGTTGTTTTGCTATTGCTGAAGTGGGGAAAAATGAAATAAATTGAAATTTTATAAAATTAATATTTTTTAAACACAATATGATGAAGGGTATATAAGATTCGGCAAAGACGATTATTGAACTCTTATTTGTTTTTTGTTTTAATCATTAATGAACATTTTCATCAGACTTACTGGGACGTATGAGTGTTATATATTTTTGTCAAATTAGACAAATCATACGCCATGGTGTCATTGAACTTTTATATTTCTCTTTTGCATTAAAAATATTCCTAAATGTTGCCATTGGTGTTACTAAAAAAAGGTAAAATGCGGATTTATATTAAGTATTCCAAAGACTTTTGATATATGTACATAGACAACTTTATTTCTATAACCTTCACCTTTCTGAGAAGGGTAGAATATGGATATTGTCACACGTTATGTTGCAATTATGTTCAAAATCATAACAATCGATTCGAAATATAAAGATACATGTTCTCGGAAATAGATTTATAGTAAATACCTCCTTCCAAGATATCTTAATCACCATAAAATTTCGTTCAATTGTTCTTAGTACATCAATGAAAACTAATTCCCTTAACTAATTCTTTATCAAAACACGCGCCAAACATAAAATCACAAACCAATGAATACTAAACCTTATCTTGCAACTACACATTGACGTGATTTCCAATTAAGTAGAAAGGTGAAAAATGGCTAACGGTCTTGTTAACTAAGTAGAAAGCGTATAGACATACTAAATGTGTCTGTGAATAAAATCTTTAATCACCGAATAAAGCAGAAAACAACTTTTTTATTGCCCACCCAATAGTTGAAATGTTAAAAAGTGGTTAGAGAAAATTATTCATTCAAAATATACTGTACAATAATCTGATGTTGACAAGCGAATTAAAGATCAGACTGTATTGACAAATGAAATATTAGTAGAATATTAAAAGGGATTTTGTTATTTGTAACTTGTTGATGAAATATAAAAAGAAATATGTATGAATAATGCACATTGGGGTATTCATTTGCAGCCAAAATATTGGATTTTTAAATCAGTATGTAACTCACTATATGTTGTAAATTATCTCAAAAATTATCATATTTTAAACATCAAATTTTGAGAGCCGCATTATTATTCACAAATAACTTCCAGAATTTGTGCATTTTATTTTATAACATTTTGTTTGATTTTTATATCCTACGCCACTATAGTGGGGCAGAGTATTATGCGTTTGTGCTGATGTTTTTAGAACCCAAAAATCATTAGCTATGTCCGTCCGTCTGTCTATCTGTTGTCTGTCTGTCGGTGTATCAATGTAAAGCTTGTGCGTATGCTACAGGTCTCAATTTTCAAGATAATTTAATGAAAATTTGGCGCATACTCATCTTTTGACCCAAGGATGAAGCCTATTAGGTTAGGTTAGCAGGTCGTCCTCGCGATGTCTTCACTGGGGACACACTTGGGTCCAGTATATTGATCCCTTTGTTATACCTAAAACGAGAGAAAACGATCAGCATATTAGTACTAAACCGAACCAATCATAAACCGAACAAGTCATGCAAAAAGTAGCTATCTAGCAGACCCATTCTATGATCTGCTAGGGCGAGACAATGACAGAGGAAGTGAGTTATACTCTTTTCTTCCTCGTCATCGTGGCAGCTGCTGCAGAAGTCATTACTGGGTAAGTTCAGTCTTCTTACATGGAGCTCGAAAGGCTCCGTGGCCAGTCACCACCGCCGTTAAGTTTCATAGACTGACTCTCGGAATATAGAAAAGGGCTTGGGATCTCTGTCTGTCTGTCTACAGGTGGCCTCAGCCGACCATCTGCATTGCGCTAGCTCATATAGTTTTTCACGTATAGAGCGTTTGCAGGTTGAAAGCGGTATGCCAACGAAAGGGTCGGTATGCTCTCTTGCAAGTGAGGAACCTAACTTGGTAAGAGAGTCCGCAATGGTATTACCAGGAATTTGTTGATCTTTCGCCATCTCACTAAGGGATGTCCGGCATTCCAGGACTAAGTTCGATGTTATGTAGACAACACTTAGAACCTTAAGGGCTGCCTGGCTATCCATATATTTTCGAATATTAAGACCATATATTCGATAAAACCTGAGCCAGTTTGCAGCCCGTTTTATGGCTGACAGTTCAGCCTGAAGAGCGCTACATTGGAAAATTTCTGTTCCCGAATGTGCTATGTAAAAGCCACCGACTACACCATGTTTTGATTTTGAGCAATCGGTGAAGACCTTATACGATCCGTCATGGAGGATTGTTTCCATCCAATTTGGATCGTGTTGGAAACGATCGCGATGTAGTAGTCAATATTGTCAGGGATTTCTCCTTAGACAATTGAGAATGGTAGAGTGACCGACTGAATCATATGCCACATACCAGTTGTGATGAGTCTAATAGCCGCGTTGATGCCAATCTCTTAGGCCATTAGATCAATAGGTAGCCATCCCATCATGATAAAGAGAGGTAGTGCGAAGGGCGCCCGTTATTAACAGAGCTGATGTACCCTCAAAGCTTTTACGGTTTGAGTTCTTTTGCACAGACTTCCACCACACAAGTGCACCATATAATAGTATGGGGTTGACTACCATGTCAAAGAGCCATTTGGTATTCTTGGGGTTTATGCTCCATGATTTATCAATTGCTCTCTTACACGAGTATAAAGCCGCAGCCGCTTTTGACACCCGACGCTTAAGTAAACTATTTGTCATTTACTTAAAAGTTCCACATAACGTATGAGTTACAAAGCAATAAAATACCAAAGGAATAATATTACTCATTCGTATTGTAAACCACAAGTATTTTCTACTGTACAAGTTAACATAACAAAACAAACATGTATATTACTCTGCTAATCTAAATTATTTTTACACTCTAGTAGAAAACTAAAATAGATATATATGTATTATTTAATATTCTTTAGAAAAGTTCACAAGGATAATTTGCAAAGATAACAGATACAGACACATAAGGAAATACAATTTATTGCTTCGAATAATGAATAATTTTTAACCCAAAATATATTTCTCAATATTTTAAGAGCTACATTTACTTTTTCAGGAAAACTTGAGTAATTTATATACTTTGTTAACTTGTCTTTAATCTATATATATATAAAAGAGTCGCGTTACTGACTGACAGATTCATCATCGCACAGCCCAAATGACTGAATCTAGAATCATGAAATTTTGACAGTAGATCAAATACTACTGTCAAAATTTCATGATTCTAGATTCAGTCATTAGGTAGATCCACTAAGGAGGTATTTTTGAAAATTTGTACATTTAGGGGTAAAAAAGGGGAAAAACGGGTTAAACAGGGTTTTCTTAATTATCTTGCACAATATAAGAGATATAAGAAAAAAATTAAATTCGCCTAAATTCTACTCTTAAAATGAGCAGAAGTGTTTCTGGTACTTTTTTGAAATTCGTACTTTTAAGAGGTGAAAATGTGTAACAAAGGTGATTTTGGTACCTTTTTTGGCCCTTTATAACTTTTTAACTAATAAACAAAATAACATTTTTTTAAATATTTTGGATATATCTCCCAAAATTATGAGACACCTGTTTCGTACTTTTTTAAAATTTAGTCCTTTTTCGGTGTAAAATGGGGAAAACTGTATTTTGATACTTTTTTTAGCACAAAAAGAAAACTTTTTCGACTTATTGACTAAAACCTATTAAATTACGTACTAACTCTATAATATTCATTGAAAGAAAATATTTGCTATTTCACTGGGGAAAAAAGTACCAAGAAGGGGAAATACGGGAAATTAAATTAATCAAACTACTTGAACCAATTTTTATAAAATTTAAAGAAATAGTTAATATACAAAAAAAAAAAAAAACAAAAAAGCTATTGGTATATTATTTGGGAATTAGGATACTAAGCCCTATGTAGGACCAAATTCGGGACAACTGTTTGGTACTTTTTGAAAGCACAATTTTTCTGGAACCAATAAATGCAGATTTGAATCGTTTGAGTTTTATCTGTGATATATAGATTTAAACACGGAATATTTAGTAAACTTAATTCTCAAAAAAGTCTATTCCTAGGAGAAAAGAGGAAAAATTGTTCTCTTTTTATTAGCACTTTCCACTAATGTAGAATTTATTCCACTTTTGCTACTTTTTCTTTCTTCAAATGATACTGTTTGTATGTTCTTTAATATGTTCTATAATATGAATCTAAAACACATGATTATTAAACATAGACTATCCTCATTGAATAAGATTCTTTAGTATAGAAATTTTTAGTTCTTTTTATCTCTCAAATGGTACTTTTTAATTTTCTAAAATATTCAACCTAGAAACATTAATTTTAACATACATGGTCTTGACTGAATAATATTCTGTAAGTGGGAACTCTTTGCTGCTTTTCCATGCTTCAAATGGTACCTTTTGGATTCTCTATAATTCTTATTAAATGAGAGTTTATTGAGGGAAATTTTTGTACTTTTTCGTTTTTCAGCAGGTACTTTTTGAAATTTAATATGTAGGGACCCGAGTGAATGAGAATCTAGTTAAAGAGACTTTTGGTACTTTTTCGAATAATGTGGAAACTAAACGAATGAAATTAAAAATACACGCTCCTTACTGAATACGAATTTATTCACGTGATAAATTTCGGTAATATTGAACGTTAAAAACAGAAACATTACAAAAACTTTTAATCAATTAAAATTTTCTATAAAAGTAATCAAAATGTTGTATGTATTCAATTTTTGTTAGGTTAGCGAAGTACTCAGGGTATTCTAGTAACAAGATAAGCTGCCACGTACTAAAATAATTTTGTATAATTCTTGGAAATATATTCTGTGGGAATAAAACCAAATAAAAACAAGTAAGAGTGTTATATTCGGCTGAGCCGAATCTTATATACCCACCATCAAATCATTGCCGTAAGAGGGCCTTTAATGAGGCTCTTCCGAATTCAGTTCAGATCAGTTATGGCGCGATCCTCGTAAAATTTTTTAGAACATTTTTCGTTCTTACAAGTGTTGATTATGCTGAATTTCATCGCTGCAGTCGCATTTTTAAGTCAGTAATGAGCGTTAAAGTTTAATTAGAGGGTTCAATTAAGGATCAATCCTTACAAAATTAAACAAAGATATTAATGTTTCTTTAAAATATGTTCATATCGAATTTCGTCGCTATAGATGCTTCTTTTATACAGTTATGAGCGTTAAAGTAATTTTCTGAAGGGGACCTTATATGGGGGATAGGGTCAATTATGGATCGATCCTTATAAAATTTTACAATGCGATTTAGGTTCCTATAAAATATGTTCATGTCGAATTTAATCGCTATAGCTGCTTCTTTTAGACAGTTATGAGCTTTAAAGTCATTTTCTGAAAGGGACCTTATATGGGGGATAGGGTCAATTATGTACCGATCCTTATAAAATATTACAAAAATATTAAAGTTGCTAAAAATTATGTTCATGTCGAATTTAATCGCTATAGATTATTCTTTTAGACAGTTATAAGCGTTAAGGTCATTTTCTGAAGGGGACCTTATATGGGGGATATGGACAATTATGGACCGATCCTTATAAAATTTTACAAAGCGATTTAGATTCCTATAAAATATGTTCATGTCTAATTTCATCGCTATCGATGTTTCATCTAGACAGTTACTAGCGTTAAAGTCAGTTTCTGAAGGGGACCTTATATGGGCGATATGGGCAATTATCGACCGATCCTTATAAAATATTACAAAGGGATTTAGTTTTCTATAAAACATGTTCATGTCGAATTTCATCGCTATAGATGATACTTTTAGACAGTTTTTGAAAGGGACCTTATATGGGGGGTAGGGTCAATTATGGACCGATCTTTATAAAATTTTACAAAGCAATTAAGGTTCCTATAAAATATGTTCATGTCGAATTTTATCACTATAGCTGCTTCTTTTAGACAGTTATGAGCGTTAAAGTCATTTTCTGAAGGGGACATTATATGGAGGCTAGGCGAAATCGTGGACCGATATGGCCCATTTTCAATACTAAACAAACTGCACCAATACAAAATATTTATGAAAAATTTCAGCTTGCTAGCTACTTCCATTTGGACTCTATCGTGTTTTCAAGAGACAGACGGACAGACAGACAGACAGACAGACAGACAGACAGACAGACAGACGGACAGACAGACAGACAGACAGACAGACGGACAGACGAACGGACATGGCTAGATCGTCTTAGAATGTAATAAGGTTCCAGAATATATATACTTTTATGAGTCTTAGATTAATATTTCGATGTGTTACAAACGGAATGACAAAATCAATAAACCCCTCATCTTTTTTGATTGTGGGTATAAAAACGTTGTTTTAAATTGCCGGTTAAAATTAGGTAGATAAACATTTTTCTTAGAAATTAAAGGTATTTTCTAAGAACTCGAACATTGAATGATTATATAAAGCAAAAGTAAAGTAACAAAAAACTGTGAACAATTTAATTTTCAACATAAAATCTGTACTTGTAATGTTAAAGCAAAAAACTGCGAAAATCTGTATTTGCTTTAATTTGATTTTTTTCTGAAAATTTTTCCTAATAATTATCAGGATTAGTATCATGGCTCCAGATTGGATTAAAGCCTTACATCTAGGGGAAATTAATAGATCATAATCATAGATTTAAATTCAAATAGAAGAGATTGCAATCGTTCAAGCGATACTCCAATATGCAATTGTGTAAAATTAAGGACTTTGGTTTAAAATAAGCATATTTTTTCAATACATATGTACTTACACAGACAGTTAGGTCACTGTAATCATAATAACCACATAAAATTCTCACCACTACACTTAGTGGTTAAGAAATAATTAAGTAGTGAATAAGCCTATGACCTTTTTGTTTACTTTTTAAGAGCTGTTAAATAAAAATCTCTTTACAAAAATTAATTTGTAAAGAGCAAATATTTAAATGGTAAATTAACACTTTGCATTAAATTATTTTACATTTTATGTATTTCTTTTTTAAATGTTTTGTTGCCAAGCCATTTGTTACAAACTGAAATTACAATAGTTCAAATATAAGTGAAAAATCAAATTTATTGTATACGTTTACAACTTAATTAGTATAACCTTGAACTTATTTAATTTCTAAAAAGCTTTTTGTTTAACTTTCAGAGAACAAAGAAAGTACATACATATACTATATGTATAAAAAATAGGGTGGCTCCAACATCAAATTAACTGATGAGGACCTTATATGAGAGATAGGGTTAATAATTGACCGTTTTTCATAAAAAATTTGTAGACCAATTTTGGTTCATACAAAACATCTTTACATCGAATATCACTTCCCGACACTTTCCGCATGAAATTGGATAGGAAGATTTATGTTCCTATAAATGTTTTTTATATAAAATTTCATAACTGTTCACATATTTTTAAGTCAGCAAAGATCGTTAAAGTAATTTTCTTACTGACCGATCCTCAATACATTTGGTAAAGAGGTTTTAACTCGTATAAAAAATATGTATATGTGTCGAATTTCATCGCTTTTCTGTATTCTGTATTTTTAAGCCAGTAATTATCGTTTAAGTAATTTTTTGAAGGGCACCTTATATGGGGTCAATTATGGACCGATCCACATAAAGTTTGATAGAGAGATTTTTGCATCATTGAAACTTATGTGTGTCGAATTTCATCAATATACTCGTATTTTTAAGACAGTATTGAGCGTTAAAGTCATATTCTGAAGGGAACCTTATATAGGGGGTAGGGTCAATTATGGACCGATCAACATAAAATTAGGTAGAGAAGTTTTTGATCATAAGAGACTTACTTATGTCAAATTTCATTGTTATACTAGTATTTTTATGCCAGTAATGAGCGTTAAACAAATTTTCTGAAGGGGGCCTTATATGGGGGGTAGGTCAATTATGGACCGATCAACATAAAATTAGGTAGAGAAGTTTTTGATCATAAGAGACTCACTTATGTCAAATTTCATTGTTATACTAGTATTTTTATGCCAGTAATGAGCGTTAAACAAATTTTCTGAAGGGGGCCTTATATGGGGGGTAGGGTCAATTATGGACCGATCCTCATAAAATTTGGCAGAGAGATTTTTAATCATAAGAGACTTACTTATGTCAAATTTCATTGTTATACTTGTATTTTTAAGGCAATAATGCGTGTTAAACCAATTTTCTGAAGGGGCCTTATATGGGGGGTAGGGTCAATTATGGACCGATCCTCATAAAATTTGGTAGAGAGATTTTGGATCAAATAAAACTTATTTATGTCGAATTTCATCGCTATATTCGTACTTTTGAAACAGATGTGCCCATTAAAGCTGTGGGGGGCTATCCGAAA
This sequence comes from Lucilia sericata, assembly GCF_015586225.1. NCBI lineage: Eukaryota > Metazoa > Arthropoda > Insecta > Diptera > Calliphoridae > Lucilia > Lucilia sericata. The sequence continues at coordinate 72,613 of NW_023995748.1, read as the reverse complement.
ACGTGGACCGATATTACCCATTTTCAATACCAAACAAACCTTACCTATAGAGAGTATTTGTGGAAAATTTCAATCCTCTATATTGCTCAGTTCGGACTCTATCGTGCTTTCAACAGACAGACAGACGGATGGACAGACGGACAGACATGGCTAGATCGTCTTAGAATTTAATAAGGACCCAGAATATATATACTTTTGTGGGTCTATGACCAATATTTCTATGTGTTACAAACGGAATGACAAAATCAATATACCCCCCATCTTTTTTGATGCTGGGTATAAAAAAACTTTAGTAGTTGTGTGAAAAATATAAATAATGCTTAAAATGTGGCCTTATCTTATCAATGAATGGAACATTAAAATTTAAAATTTGGTATCCTATGAAAGCTCTTTGAATGGCTCATTTAATGTTGTACGAAAATACTCTCAAACTACATTCATATGATAACAATATTTCATATCAATCCTTTGTATGAAATATGAAAATTTTGGGAAAACTTTAAAAAAGAACTTTTTATCCCCTTACCCAGCTCACTAAATATTGTCCCAAGGAAGAATATTATGAGCAACGATATCTTAGAATGAGCCAAGCTTTAATTTTTCAGTATCCTATTTTTTCTCCACACAGACGGGGCCATCCTAATGAACATGTTTAGATTAGTCGTTTAAGGACTATAATGAAGTAAACTACACTTTTGTACTAATAAAAATTGTACCACCCTAATGTTATTACTTCAGTTTGCTATTTACAGAAAAGTAGACCAAAAGGGTACATAAAATAGTATTACATTGCTTTTGTACAAAATTTTTATAATAAATTAAGATTTAATTTTGGCCATTATAAAAAATTTCTCTTGATATACCGTCCGACAAAAAGAGAAAAATTTCATACACAAGTTGGGAATTACTTGTGTAAACTCGAATGGAAAAAACCTTTTTCATAATATAGTAATTCATAAAAAGTTTATAAATTGAAATTTTTATACAAAATTAAATTTGCAAATCTTCGATAAATGATTATGAGTTAAAGCAGAGAAGACTTTGCTTCAGATGGACCCTGTTTTAGAATCTTAAATAAACCGCTACTTTAATTTACGAAACTTTATTGAAGTAAACTAACAATTTGCGGGAGATGTCCAGTAGTACACAATATCTTAAAATACAAATGAATGCACAAAGAAGTCTACTAGTAAGTCATATTTGATGATGTTCACGACAACCAACAGCTGAAAATGTGCAAAATTGTTTTTGTGTAGGGTACATCGTGAACAGAATAGCTGTTACAAGTAAAAATATAAAATTTTTTCTCTAACTATAGCAGTGTTGTAAATAAAAATATAATTTGTCTTAAGTTTTAACCAGAAAACCAAAACATTTCCCAACTGTCTTGTCATTGGGTTATAATTTTATGTTTTGCGAAATACATTCAATGTAAAAAATTTTTTATAGAACTCCTAAAGCAAACTTTACAGAAATATATAAATAACATAAACCAAAAAACCGCAAGCCTTAAAAGAATAAAATTCAAAGAAATATACTATACATAATATTTACTTTTAGGTCTTGCTAAGAGCATTATAGCAAATTAAGCAATCCCCATTTTAATATCTTTGCTTGACTACTCTTTAATAGTTAATGTATAAACAATATTACAAAACTTCTTCATATTGTTCTTTATATAAGTAAATAGTATAACTTATTTATGCTTCAAAGGTAAAACTGTACATTTCACTGTCATGAACAAATCCTTTTTCTAAAACAACTACTGTCATACTTTTCAAATGAATATCAGTTAGAAAATATAAAATTAAAAATGTATTATTTGATTGTTTGACCTTTATCCATGTTATGTGTCTGTTTTAACATTTTATATTATACTTAATACTTAAAAGTCTAATAATATAAACAATTCATTATTGGCAAATGTCAAAACTAACATTCAATTTCTAAAATTAAACACCCATCAATAATTTGAGTGTCCAATAGATACATAAATGACGCATGCACTAATATGGTTTTGAAATCTCATAAAAGACAATTTTATAAAAATAAGATTTCGTGAACCAAAAGCAGAGTGTAAATGTACTAGTTCAGTTCCAGTTTAGTTCTATATCAGTTCTAGTTCAGTTCTAGTTCAGTTCTAGTTCAGTTCTAGTTCAGTTCTAGTTCAGTTCTAGTTCAGTTCTAGTTCAGTTCTAGTTCAGTTCTAGTTCAGTTCTAGTTCAGTTCTAGTTCAGTTCTAGTTCAGTTCTAGTTCAGTTCTAGTTCAGTTCTAGTTCAGTTCTAGTTCAGTTCTAGTTCAGTTCTAGTTCAGTTCTAGTTCAGTTCTAGTTCAGTTCTAGTTCAGTTCTAGTTCAGTTCTAGTTCAGTTCTAGTTCAGTTCTAGTTCAGTTCTAGTTCAGTTCTAGTTCAGTTCTAGTTCAGTTCTAGTTCAGTTCTAGTTCAGTTCTAGTTCAGTTCCAGTTTAGTTCTATATCAGTTCTAGTTCAGTTCTAGTTCAGTTCTAGTTCAGTTCTAGTTCAGTTCTAGTTCAGTTCTAGTTCAGTTCTAGTTCAGTTCTAGTTCAGTTCTAGTTCAGTTCTAGTTCAGTTCTAGTTCAGTTCTAGTTCAGTTCTAGTTCAGTTCTAGTTCAGTTTCTAGTTCAGTTCAGTTCTAGTTCAGTTCTAGTTCAGTTCTAGTTCAGTTCTAGTTCAGTTCTAGTTCAGTTCTAGTTCAGTTCTAGTTCAGTTCTAGTTCAGTTCTAGTTCAGTTCTAGTTCAGTTCTAGTTCAGTTCTAGTTCAGTTCTAGTTCAGTTCTAGTTCAGTTCTAGTTCAGTTCTAGTTCAGTTCTAGTTCAGTTCTAGTTCAGTTCTAGTTCAGTTCTAGTTCAGTTCTAGTTCAGTTCTAGTTCAGTTCTAGTTCAGTTCTAGTTCAGTTCTAGTTCAGTTCTAGTTCAGTTCTAGTTCAGTTCTAGTTCAGTTCTAGTTCAGTTCTAGTTCAGTTCTAGTTCAGTTCTAGTTCAGTTCTAGTTCAGTTCTAGTTCAGTTCTAGTTCAGTTCTAGTTCAGTTCTAGTTCAGTCTAGTTCAGTTCTAGTTCAGTTCTAGTTCAGTTCTAGTTCAGTTCTAGTTCAGTTCTAGTTCAGTTCTAGTTCAGTTCTAGTTCAGTTCTAGTTCAGTTCTAGTTCAGTTCTAGTTCAGTTCTAGTTCAGTTCTAGTTCAGTTCTAGTTCAGTTCTAGTTCAGTTCTAGTTCAGTTCTAGTTCAGTTCTAGTTCAGTTCTAGTTCAGTTCTAGTTCAGTTCTAGTTCAGTTCTAGTTCAGTTCTAGTTCAGTTCTAGTTCAGTTCTAGTCAGTTCTAGGTTCAGTTCTAGTTCAGTTCTAGTTCAGTTCTAGTTCAGTTCTAGTTCAGTTCTAGTTCAGTTCTAGTTCAGTTCTAGTTCAGTTCTAGTTCAGTTCTAGTTCAGTTCTAGTTCAGTTCTAGTTCAGTTCTAGTTCAGTTCTAGTTCAGTTCTAGTTCAGTTCTAGTTCAGTTCTAGTTCAGTTCTAGTTCAGTTCTAGTTCAGTTCTAGTTCAGTTCTAGTTCAGTTCTAGTTCAGTTCTAGTTCAGTTCTAGTTCAGTTCTAGTTCAGTTCTAGTTCAGTTCTAGTTCAGTTCTAGTTCAGTTCTAGTTCAGTTCTAGTTCAGTTCTAGTTCAGTTCTAGTTCAGTTCTAGTTCAGTTCTAGTTCAGTTCTAGTTCAGTTCTAGTTCAGTTCTAGTTCAGTTCTAGTTCAGTTCTAGTTCAGTTCTAGTTCAGTTCTAGTTCAGTTCTAGTTCAGTTCTAGTTCAGTTCTAGTTCAGTTCTAGTTCAGTTCTAGTTCAGTTCTAGTTCAGTTCTAGTTCAGTTCTAGTTCAGTTCTAGTTCAGTTCTAGTTCAGTTTAGTTCTTCTAGTTCAGTTCTAGTTCAGTTCTAGTTCAGTTCTAGTTCAGTTCTAGTTCAGTTCTAGTTCAGTTCTAGTTCAGTTCTAGTTCAGTTCTAGTTCAGTTCTAGTTCAGTTCTAGTTCAGTTCTAGTTCAGTTCTAGTTCAGTTCTAGTTCAGTTCTAGTTCAGTTCTAGTTCAGTCTAGTCAGTTCTAGTTCAGTTCTAGTTCAGTTCTAGTTCAGTTCTAGTTCAGTTCTAGTTATTCTAGTTCAGTTCTAGTTCAGTTCTAGTTCAGTTCTAGTTCAGTTCTAGTTCAAGTTCTAGTTCAGTTCTAGTCAGTTCTAGTTCAGTTTAGTTCAGTTCTAGTTCAGTTCTAGTCAGTTCTAGTTCAGTTCTAGTTCAGTTCTAGTTCAGTTCTAGTTCAGTTCTAGTTCCGTTCTAGTTCAGTTCTAGTTCAGTTCTAGTTCAGTTCTAGTTCAAGTTCTAGTAGTTCTAGTTCAGTTCTAGTTCAGTTCTAGTTCAGTTCTAGTTCAGTTCTAGTTCAGTTCTAGTTCAGTTCTAGTTCAGTTCTAGTTCAGTTCTAGTTCAGTTCAGTTCAGTTCTAGTTCAGTTCTAGTTCCGTTTCTAGTTCAGTTCTAGTTCAGTTCTAGTTTCTAGTTCAGTTCTAGTTCAGTTCTAGTTCAGTTCTAGTTCAGTTCTAGTTCAGTTCTAGTTCAGTTCTAGTTCAGTTCTAGTTCAGTTCTAGTTCAGTTCTAGTTCAGTTCTAGTTCAGTTCTAGTTCAGTTCTAGTTCAGTTCTAGTTCAGTTCTAGTTCAGTTCTAGTTCAGTTCTAGTTCAGTTCTAGTTCAGTTCTAGTTCAGTTCTAGTTCAGTTCTAGTTCAGTTCTAGTTCAGTTCTAGTTCAGTTCTAGTTCAGTTCTAGTTCAGTTCTAGTTCAGTTCTAGTTCAGTTCTAGTAGTAGTCAGTTCTAGTTCAGTTCTAGTTCAGTTCTAGTTCAGTTCTAGTTCAGTTCTAGTTCAGTTCTAGTTCAGTTCTAGTTCAGTTCTAGTTCAGTTCTAGTTCAGTTCTAGTTCTAGTTCAGTTCTAGTTCAGTTCTAGTTCAGTTCTAGTTCAGTTCTAGTTCAGTTCTAGTTCAGTTCTAGTTCAGTTCTAGTTCAGTTCTAGTTCAGTTCTAGTTCTAGTTCAGTTCTAGTTCAGTTCTAGTTCAGTTCTAGTTCAGTTCTAGTTCAGTTCTAGTTCAGTTCTAGTTCAGTTCTAGTTCAGTTCTAGTTCAGTTCTAGTTCAGTTCGTAGTTCAGTCTAGTTCAGTTTCAGTTCAGTCTAGGTTCAGTTCGTAGGTTCAGTTCTAGTTCCAGTTCTAGTTCAGTTCTAGTTCAGTTCTAGTTCAGTTCTAGTTCAGGTTCTAGTTCAGTTCTAGTTCAGTTCTAGTTCAGTTCCTAGTTCAGTTTAGTTCAGTTCTAGTTCAGTTCTAGGTTCAGTTTCTAGTTCAGTTCTAGTTTCAGTTTTCTAGTTTCAGTTCTAGTTCAGTTCTATGTTGCAGTGTTCTAGTTTCAGTTCTAGTTCAGTTCTAGTTTCAGTTCTAGTTCAGTTCTAGTTCAGTTCTAGTTCAGTTCTAGTTCATTCTAGCTTCATTTCTAGTTCCAGTTCTAGTTCAGTAGTTCAGTCTAGTTCCGTTCTAGTTCAGTTCTAGTTCAGTTCTAGTTCAGTTTTCTAGTTCAGTTCTAGTTCAGTTCTAGTTCAGTTCTAGTCAGTTCTTAGTTCAGTTCTGTCAGTTCTAGTTCATTTCTAGTTCAGTTCTAGTTCAGTTCTAGTTCAGTTCCGTTCAGTTCTCGGTCAGTTCTAGTCAGATTCTAGTTCAGTTCTAGTTCAGTTGTTCCGTAGATTCAGTTCTAGTTCAGTTCTAGTTCAGTTCTAGTTCAGTTCTAGTTCAGTTCTAGTTCAGTTCTAGTTCAGTTCTAGTTCAGTTCTAGTTCAGTTCTAGTTTCAGTTCTAGTTCAGTTCTAGTTCATTTCTAGTTCAGTTCTAGTTCAGTTCTAGTTCAGTTCTAGTTCAGTTCTAGTTCAGTTCTAGTTCAGATCTAGTTCAGTTCTAGTTCAGTTCTAGTTCAGTTCTAGTTCAGTTCTAGTTCAGTTCTAGTTCAGTTCTAGTTCAGTTCTAGTTCAGTTCTAGTTCAGTTCTAGTTCAGTTCTAGTTCAGTTCTAGTTCAGTTCTAGTTCAGTTCTAGTTCAGTTCTAGTTCAGTTCTAGTTCAGTTCTAGTTCAGTTCTAGTTCAGTTCTAGTTCAGTTCTAGTTCAGTTCTAGTTCAGTTCTAGTTCAGTTCTAGTTCAGTTCTAGTTCAGTTCTGAAGTAACCACAACAAGCATGATGAGCATTTTGTCTTATGTGATTACTAAGTATACGCATCATTGGCCAAGAATTTATTTCTTTGTTTGTCTCATTCTCACAACCTCTAGCAATATATTGACTTATGAAGGGCTTTGAGATTTTTTGGTATTTAATGTCAACTAAATACATATAAAAGAAAGTGGTAAAATCTGCTTGAGTATTATCGAGTATACAATGTAATATTAAAAGTACTGTAAAATAATACGAAGAAACCACAAGATACGTTGATGTTGTTGAAATTATATTTATGACAACAATTTGATATTAAAATATTACAACTAGGGTGTTAATAGCTATTTTTCTGAAGCAAACCTTTAAAGATTTTATTTATTTAATAAATGCTTACACCTGTTTTGTCTTTTATATGACTAGTTTGTAGATTGGTAACTCAGATTTTGAAATATAATGATTTTGAAACAAGTTTACTGTAATTATAGGGAGAAATTGGTATAAAGTCGATCTCTTACTTCTAAAAATTTTACTTGACGCAAATGTGCAAATATCTATATCATTAAGTTGAAAGCAAAAGTTTTATATGCCCATGATATGCACACTTAAATTTTGTTTAACCAAAATTGAATTTGTTTGTTAAACAAGTTAGAAAACAAGTTAATGCAAACATTTAAAACTGTGTTAAACCAAAGTTAAGTTATTTGTTTTAATGAATTTATTAAGAGCAACCACATGATAGACATCGCAGTAGATAAACCAGAGGAAAATTAATTAAATAGTTTAAGTTATTAATAAAAAGATAAACTTTTCGTTTTAGTAGATATGTATTAACAAAACCCTTTAAAGATTTATCTAGTTATGGTTAATCAAAAAATTTTTTCTCAATTTTGTTATATTAACTTGACCAACTACCCATTAAGGTTAGAATTTAAATATTTCATATGATTAAAAATCATTTTCTGGTCTGTGACTTCTTATATCATTCTTTAAATATTTACTGTCGACTTAGACTAACTTTTCTAAAACATTTTACTCAAAACTGTTTACATTGTGAACCTATTTTTGCGGATTTTCTATATATGCTTGGGACAATAATGAGTATTTTCGGTGAATTTTTTGCAAATAATTTTTTCTACAGATTTTTCAACGCAATACGTTTTTTAATGAAATTATTTAAAATCATTGTTTATGTAAAAGCTCTCTTCTGTAAAAAGCTTTTTCTCAACGAAGTCTTTGATTTATTAAAGAAACTTTTGGATATAAAAAAGCTTTTCATGTTAAAGCTTTTGGATATAAAATAATTTTTAACGTAAAAGCTTTCATTAATAAAAAGTTTTCTTTAATGCTGTAGATATGAAAAAGTTTTTTTCTATAAAATCGCTTTAAAGCTTTCTTCTAGAAACTTTTTTCTAAGAAAAAGCATTTTTTTTAAATTTTTAAACATTACATCTTATGTCAACAATTTCACCAGTATGTAGTATGCAAATTGTTCATGTCCTTATTTTTTACAACAACTATTTTTTTTTTATACTTTAGGGACGCAAAACAAAACCCACGTTATATTGGGCGTTTGGACTTTTTATGTTTTATGAATTTTGTCAATCAATAACATGTTTCTGTATAAAAGCCTCCCTATAATATAAATGCCACATTCATATACACATTTTTTTCTAAGATACACGAAAAGTAAATTATCATTTTTATTTAACACTTGGCAGCAATTTGCCATCAAGTGGCTGGCTTATTGTTTTGAAAACATGAGAAACATTTTTAGGAGACTTTTTTAAGGTCTTTTTAAACATGTTTAAGGTTGTTGAGAATATTAAATAATAAGATAGATAAAAAAAAGAAATTTTGTTTAAAAAATAAAATTTAAAAAAATTGTAAATATGAAATAATTTACTGAACTATATGCTGCTTCCGTAACATAAATATTTTTATGTTTTTATACCCTTCAAATTCGTGAGAAGGGTATATATAAGTTTGTCATTCCGTTTGTAATTTCCACAACATAATTTTCCGACCCCATTCTGGATCCTTATAGATAGCAGCCATGCCCGTCTGTCTGTGTGTCTTTGGGATCCAGATCTTCAATAATTCTGTCAGATATGCTTTCAAGAAGTTTTCTATTTAAAATCAGCAAAATCCGTCTATAAATAACGGAGATATAAGCAAAAATCCAAGACAAACTCTGAAAATTTCATAGAAAACAAAACAACGTTTAGCATGGTTTTGGTCTCTTCCATTGTTTATCAAAGTCAGTGGCGTGAATGAAATGATTTTTTTTGTAATGATTAAAAAAATGTGTATGCAATAAATGTTAAAAATTAAAAAAATCGATGAAGGGTATATAAGATTCGGCACGGCCTAATATAGCATTCTTACTTGCGTTTTATAAAACTTGGCATGACGTAATGTAAACGTTAATCGATTTAAGTACATAGTTTCATTGAACTTAATATATGTATAAAAAAATATAAATTTCTTCTTAGAAGATGTAAATTGTATAAGTTACGATAACAAGGCAGAACATCCCTGCGTATACTTAATATTGTTCACATGTATTTAAATGCATAACAATTATACGCACTGTTGAGTGTATAGAGAGAAAATAATAGGAATAAAGGAACAAGACAATTTATATTAGAAAGATGTACATATGTATGTCATCCTATAACAACTGAAAAATGATTAAGCAATTTTTATTAGATAGAATTTAATATGAACAATGGAATTACCTATCTTAGGTATTCTACTAAAAATACCCTGTCTCATTTTTAAACAATGTGTTAATTGGTAGCTTTATTATTGATTCTTATCAAGAATACAGATCATAGATCCGAGTACTTATTTTATTCAAAATCTAGTTTTAACTAAAATTTTCTCATAGCTAAACTGAATTCTTCGATGAATGTTATATGTAAGTGTAGTAAAGTAGTGCCGTTTCCGGTATGAGTCGAATTTGTTTGGATCCAGTTACTTTTGTAACTGGATTCAAATATGGAAATATTACACATTACTACCCATTGACATTTTGTTTTCGATTGTTCTTTTTTACAAAAACTAATATTAAATGCAGTGGACGTATCCTCGTAGGCTATTTCTTCTCAAAAATAAAATAACTTATTTAACACTTTATTTGTAAGCGATCTTACTTATATAATTCGCTACCTGTAAGCGAGCGTGGTAAGTACTTGCTTCCAATGTCATAATCGTGTTAAAATAATGACTATTGTATGTTAAAATAATGACTATATTTGCGACTTACTTTTTAATGCAAGTTTTTGCTGGGTATGACAATGTGAGAGAAATTAATAAACCCCTTTTTTCTTACAAATATTTATGTACATACATTAGGGTGGCTTGGTTTGTATGGATAAAGAAAATGTATTGATGTTTCCATAGAAATTGAATGCTTGGTTCATTCTAAAATACCAGTTCTCAAAATTTTTTCCTGGGGTCAATATTTGTTAAGCTGGGCAAAGGATTAAAAAGTCCCTTTTTAAGGTTTTTTCAATTTTTTTTCATGCAAAGGAATTGTACGAATTTTTGATATCTCATGATAGGCTTTCATCATGAGCATCAGCAAATTTCATTTTTATGCCAGCCTAATATACATACATATGTGTAATTAGTATTTGTTTATTTGTACATTTTACTAAATTAATGCACACAATTTTTTTACTCGCCTTTTAGATTAATCAAAATTTAAAAGAAAAATATTTGTTCAGATTTTATTTTTCTTACTAAGATGTTCAGTATTGTAAATAGCAATGAGTATAATTAAAATTCGGTAGTTGTTATATCAACAGAATTATTCTCCTCTTAAATAAATAAACAACTTGCTGTAAGTAGTATATAGAGATAATAATAAATATTATTTTATTATAATAATCATAAAGATAGAGGCTGTTACATAACATACGTTATGTAGAAAATATGACTAAAAAACTGGTAAATTTTCGCTGCTTGTGATGGAAATGCTTATGGTTTTATAAAATGTTTAATGTTATTATTTTTTTTTGCAAATTTGTAATATTTTCCAATACAAGACCAACTATTTACAATTCTTTATAATAACGAAAAATATTCAATTAATAATAAATTCCTGCTTATGAGCAAACAAAAAATAAATTTCTTCATAATTGCAGCAAAAGCAAAACCTTAAATAAATGAAAATATTCTACTGCCCTAAAATAAACAGGAAATATTGAAAAACTTCCAAAATCGTTTATGTAAAAGTAAATTTGGTAGTTTTCAGTCTGTTTGTGCGTCTGTCTGTATGTCTGTCTGTCTGTCTGTCTGTCTGTCTATCTGTCTGTCTGTCTGTCTGTCTGTCTGTCTGTCTGTCTGTCTGTCTGTCTGTCTGTCTGTCTGTCTGTCTATCTGTCTGTCTGTCTGTCTGTCTGTCTGTCTGTCTGTCTGTCTGTCCGTCTGTCTGTTAAAATCACTTTTCTGAAGACCCCAGATATCTTTCGGATGCAAATCTTCAATAATTCTGTCAGAAGAAAAACAAAATGCAGTTTTGTAGTTTTCAGTCTGTTTGTCCGTCTGTCTGTATGGCAGTATGTCTGTCTGTCTGTCTGTCTGTCTGTCTGCCTGTCAGTCTGTCCGTCTGTCTGTTAAAATCTCTTTTCTGAAGACCCCAGATATCTTTGGGATACAAATCTTCAATAATTCTGTCAGAAATATTTTCAAGAACTTCTCTATTTAAAATCAGCAAAATCCGTCTAAAAATAACGGAGGTATAAACAAAAATCCGACACAACCTCTAAAAATTTCATAAAAAGAGAAAATTTTACAACAACATACTGCTGTGTAACTTTTTGAAAAACGTACGTGTGGATGTATGTTGCACTTATTGCTTTGCGTATTTTGTTGTTTTTTGTGTGTTTGGTTTCGTTTGGCGTAAAAGTAAGTTTTTATAAATAAAAATGTTCAGTCTTTAAATAGAAAAACGGACGGGAGTGGCTAGATCGACTTAGAATTTAATGAGTACTCAGAATATATGTATATATCCCCATATTTTTTGATGGTGGATGATAAAATATTAATCTTTTTTTTAACTGAATTGATGCACATTTATGTACTGTTCATGGGACACTCTAGTATATAACTTTATGACTTATTTTAATTTATAAAATTTTGCTTTTCATGTTATCTGTTTCTTAGAATATAAATATAATAAATTAGATTTTATGGAAAATATTTAAACAATGAATATTACTTTAATAATCCCATTGTCATCGCAACAGAAAGATTAAAGTTTTAATACTTAAACCTTTTTTATAGAAACATATTTTAATTAAAACTAATTCTTTATACATATGCCATTTACCCCTATTTCTGCATTAGTCTTATGTTCAAACTTTTGTGGTTTCCTCTTATTTATTATATTTTTTCACATTTTCTCCAAATATTCTTTTATAACTTATAATATGTGAATGTTATAAAAGAATGTTACGGTTCTTTGCAACACAGTACCAGTTATTTTACACACCAATACGGGTTACTACTAGTCACAAGTCGTTTATGTGAGTAATTATTTTAACATAGGCTAGTCCTGGGAGGAAATAAGTTGACGCTTTGGAGGCAGTAACCACGCATCACTACGAATTCAAATGGACAATTGATAACAATGGATAATTCAAATATTTTATACATACATATTGTTTATTAAAATACATGTATATTTTATGCATTTAATACATATATAAATAAAGTAATTTTGCATTAGGTAGATGACACCGGATGTGGTATTTATATTTTATAATTTAAGTATACGCTTACCAACATTAGATAGAATAGCTTAAGCATACATGTACACGGTCGTTCTAATATACATATCCTATGTATAGTTTTAGAAGGAAAAAATATCAACAAGTGTTTGTACCAGGAAAATTTAAAATGCTATTTTTCATAAACCACAGTTTTAGTTGTTGGCAATATTAGTACTGTTTACATTTAAATATTAAAAACAAATATTTACAAGTAATTGTGTCATGTTGCAGGACTTTGTTAGTTAGATGTGCAAATTAGATATGGAAAAAGTAAACTTTGTTGTGTGTGTGTGTGTGTTTAGGTCCCAACATTTGTATATTTTATTAATTCCTGATAATTTTAGTTCATTACATACATATGTATTTTTATTTAAAATTGTATCAAGGACAACTCATAAATATGAGTTCAAATAAAATGTAATTGCAGGAAAATAATTGTGGCATATCGTTATTGATTTATATTTTGTTCAGCTCTTTTAAAGTTGAAAATTAAAATTTTAAAAAATGCTACTATATTATTATTTCCTATTATTTTTGAAAATAGTTTAAAATATTTAGTTAATATTTAAGTATATGAAAAACAATAATATAAGCAATAAATTAATGCTTTAAAAGCACACTGTAAGAAATGGCAAAATGTAACCACATTTGAATGAGGACCAAAAGAACTTTCTTATTAAATTAATATATGGTTGATTACTGGTTTAAAAAATTAGCATCACCTTTATTATTTAATTAATCATATTGTATTCTCTTAAAATAAAATTATATTTAAAAAATGGTGGCGTTTTATAATGTCCAGAGTCATAATGTCCATGGGCATTATGTGTGCTACAATGACACGCCACTGCAAAGAAATAAATTATAACTATGAGTGGTCATGACCTGTTTTCCAAGCACAAAGTACAAGGGAATAACTCAAGTTCAAAGGCATTATATTATCCAAGATTCCGCATAACTTATTAACGTGTATTAACTTTTTCTTTTGGTAGCTTCAATATTAAATGACAAAAAGGTTATTGAACGTATATACTGTGGGACTCGAATGTCGAGTGCTTAAGGTTAACACCTGCCTTGACGGACTTATTTCACGGTGGTCTTTTTCATCCTCTGAGTAGACTAGAGACGGCATACCACGCGCTCCTAAATCCTTCTATGAAGAACTCAGGTGTCAATTTTTGTACATGGCTGAGCCAGTCCATGTACAAGCACTTTGCTGAAGAACTCGAGCTATCTAATCTCTTGCCATAGTAGCCCCATTGTGGAATGACAGGCAGCATGGGATCAATCCCAATGCAAACACCGACAAGGAAAAAACCATCACTGGTCTAAAGTCAATAGAAGGGACGACAAACCCCAACATGAGGTGAAATCAATCTTCCGGTATACTGAAAGGTGACCACCTTTATGATGTCATGCAAGATTGCATTATTTAAAATGCAATCCCCATCTACTAATGACCCATTCCAGTACATTCATTAATCTCTTAAAGCCTGCGCAACCACTCTACTGAGATGGCTCTGTAGATTCGGCAACAGCACTTAGAGACATATTTGGTAGTCCGAAATATCCAGCCAATAAATCAGGATCCCTCTGTAGGTCAGATAATGTGACAAATTATGTAGAAATTTCCAAAATCAATTCGAACCCAATAATTGCCCCGACAAGTTGAGGGAACGGACTTCAACCATAAGTCGCATAGCATGAAACAATATGAATCCTGTTGAGATAGCAACAGAACCGAAAACTTCCCTGAAGTAAAGGGTCTACAAAATCAGTACTAGTGTCCTGTCGGACAGAGGAGTCTTTCCCGATCGTTCACCAATTACATCAGTTCCATTCTCAGACCATAACAAATGATCTACGGAATGACAGGCAACTACCAAGTGTCAACCTGAAAATTCCCCAACCTATAATGGCGCCCTACTACGCGAAGAATAAGAGACACTCAACGGGTTCAGGAATCCAGCATAAGTTGCTCTGTCACATCACCCAGTAACATCTGTTGAGATGGCAACAGCACCAGAGAGAGAATCCAGACATATTTGACATTTGGATATATCAGTCCTTAAACCAACATTCTCTCCCCACGAATTTGGGTATAAACCACAGCCAGTACATGAATCCCGAAGGAACCTCAACCAACTGACCAGCCAGGATAAGTCCTATGAGCAACTGGATACCCGTAGTGCCAGATTATATGGTACTCTGGTGTTGGTGGCACCTCTTTTCCCCGGGATATTGCAATAACACCAAGGTGGAGATTTCACTAAGGCAACATGTCCCCGAGTGGATACTGTGGGACAGTTAGTGAAGGCAATTGAAATTTCTAATTATCTATGGGATATCCTTTTACAAAGGGAATTCAAAGAAAGGCTATCATAAACTATGCCTGATATTAAAAAAAAACATACATATAATTTAAATTATATTTTCAAATATGTCATCAAAACTTAAATTTTATCAATTCTGTTCCACTGTTAACTGCACATAACAATAATAAACTAATAAATATTTTCTTTTAAATTTGTTTTTGAGAAAATCCTCCCTTGATTCCCTACAAGATTATTTATATTTTCTATAAAATATTTAAATAGTAAACAAATATGTATGTTTATTTTCAAAAATATTGTTTTCTTAATATATGACGTAATTCACTGATACTTAGTGTTATGGTGAAAGAATGTAGGAAAAATCCAGGAAAATTGCTGGAGCATATCTTGTCAAGTAGAGTCGTAAGGACCCCTTTTTGACAAGACCCCACCACTTATCAGATATATCGTAGTATATATTAATTTAGTATTATATCCAGCTTGATACCTAAATAAGTTGAAAACCATTTATTGTGTCTGTTAAGCATCGTCTACGCAGAAAATAAAATGTCGAGGTGATAATTAAACTAAATGTTATGATGGTTCAAAAAGTACTTATAACCTATTTCTAAATAATTTGCATATCTATTATTTATACACATATAAACACATATGTATTTATATGTGTGCATGTACATTAAGATGTTCCCAACATTGAAGTTACCAGAAATGAAAATTTAGTTCATTCTAAGATATCATTTCTAAAAATGTTTGAACTAGCTTCAATATTTGATGAGCTGGGTCAAAGGATAAAAAGGTTCTTTTTTTGAGGTTTTTATGATTTTTACAAATGTTTTTCCAAATAAACTATACAAAAATTTGATATTATATAAAAGGCCTTGAAAAGGCGCTTTCAAAGTCGTCAACTTAAAGGGCTTCTGAAAGAATTATCTTTAAAAATTTTAATTTTATAAAATTTCTTTTTGTAAAAAGCCACAAAAAATAAAGTTTTTATCGTTTTACTCAGCTCAACAAATATTTACCCAAAAACAAAATGTTCATTAACGGTATCCTAGAATAAGATAAAGTTTACTTTTCGGTGGGAAGATTCGTACCTTATTTCTACTCCATACAAACAGGGTACGCCCTAATACATACAT
Organism: Lucilia sericata; assembly: GCF_015586225.1. Lineage (NCBI taxonomy): Eukaryota > Metazoa > Arthropoda > Insecta > Diptera > Calliphoridae > Lucilia > Lucilia sericata. The sequence continues at coordinate 57,150 of NW_023995748.1, read as the reverse complement.
ATGTATTTGCAGGTGCTAAAGCTGTTATTTATGTAAAAAGATAATTTTAAGAAAAAATACTTTGTTTCTGTCGAAACATATTCTTTGAAAATGTAGCATACTCACACACATACTACAAGCTTATCAACTGTTCTGCAGTAAATATTTGGATGTTATTTGTTACCTTGAAAATATTGAGGTAATCTACAAAGTTAAAAATTTGTTTACAAATTTAAAGCATTTTAATGTTATTAAGCAAAAATTATGATATATAATAAAAACGGCAATGTTTAATTTTATTTAAAACTGCTTTGTAAGTCTCAAGGTATAAAACCAAACCTTTTCATCATTTCGTATAGACAACATGACGTATACTTAATACTTATTTCTACTGTATTGATGAATATTACTTATACGTATGTAGTACTACATTGATAATTATGTTTCAGTTTAAAGTAATGGGCTACAATGGTTCATGATTTTACTTGGCCCCCATATAAGTGTCCCTCAGAATACAGCTTAAACAGTCATAACTGACATAAAAATAGCATGTCAGTCTATGCCGACCGGTCTGTGGCACGCCCTCCATATGGCGTCCCATTTTGTTTGAGAAAACGATATATAAATATTATTATTGGATTTAGTGTGAACATTAATTCTTTTATTTTCTGTTATTTTTAAGCAAAAATACTTATATATGTGCAAACATGTGTTCAATTAAGTATACATTTGCATGTACTTGGGTAGAATTCCAGAAAAGATCCCACAACAGTTGGGTTTGCCTTCAACTGTAGTTAGAGAAATCTAAAGTTAGTTGGAAATTTTATTTTAATAGAAAATTGAATACCTTTATGTCTTCTTAACAATTAAATATTAAAACAATAATAACTTAAAAACAAAACACAATAGTAGACTGGTTCAATATACATATTTTGTAATTATATAAACATTAAACACTTTATTCATAAAGATATCAATCGTATATTTTAGGTTTAATTCCAACAAAAAACAATCACCAAGTTTTTAAAGATTTTATGAGTTTGTGATTCAATAAATATTTCTATTCTACCATAATGTTGTATAATAAGTTTATCGTTTGAAATTCATACCGCGAATTTCATTTGTTTCTGTGGAAACTTTAGATAAATCATCATAACTGAAAGTTCCTTCACATAATGAAAACAAAGGTCGTTGAACCTAATACGCTTATATTTCATATACATATACAACTACGCATATTAACTTAGTAACTATGGATATTTAATTGCAAGTACTTGTAAAACTGTTTGCAAAGTACGCCCTTGTAACGGAAGGTATCATATAATTTACTGAATCAAAATAACTGCAACAAATGACTTCATTCAATTTAATCTAAAAAAAGAGTTAAATGTTAATTTATAATTCCAAGAATTTAGTCTGAATATGCAAACTTGCAAAACAATATCATTTAAACTATAAAACAAGCAACTAAGTGAAATAAAATAAGTATACTACAGTCATAGTCTAGTCATAGTCTAGTCATAGTCTAGTCATAGCCTAGTCATAGTCTAGTCATAGTCTAGTCATAGTCTAGTCATAGTCTAGTCATAGTCTAGTCATAGCCTAGTCATAGTCTAGTCTAGTCTATATAGTCTAGTCATAGTCTAGTCATAGTCTAGTCATAGTCTAGTCATAGTCTAGTCATAGTCTAGTCATAGTCTTCATAGTCATAGTCTAGTCATAGTCTAGTCTAGTCATAGTCTAGTCATAGTCTAGTCATAGTCTATCATAGTCTAGTCATAGTCTAGTCATAGTCTAGTCATAGTCTAGTCATAGTCTAGTCATAGTCTAGTCATAGTCTAGTCATAGTCTAGTCATAGTCTAGTCATAGTCTAGTCATAGTCTAGTCATAGTCTAGTCATAGTCTAGTCATAGTCTAGTCATAGTCTAGTCATAGTCTAGTCATAGTCTAGTCATAGTCTAGTCATAGTCTAGTCATAGTCTAGTCATAGTCTAGTCATAGTCTAGTCATAGTCTAGTCATAGTCTAGTCATAGTCTAGTCATAGTCTAGTCATAGTCTAGTCATAGTCTAGTCATAGTCTAGTCATAGTCTAGTCATAGTCTAGTCATAGTCTAGTCATAGTCTAGTCATAGTCTAGTCATAGTCTAGTCATAGTCCTAGTCATAGTCTAGTCATAGTCTAGTCATAGTCTAGTCATAGTCTAGTCATAGTCTAGTCATAGTCTAGTCATAGTCTAGTCATAGTCTAGTCATAGTCTAGTCATAGTCTAGTCATAGTCTAGTCATAGTCCTAGTCATAGTCTAGTCATAGTCTAGTCATAGTCTAGTCATAGTCTAGTCATAGTCTAGTCATAGTCTAGTCATAGTCTAGTCATAGTCTAGTCATAGTCTAGTCATAGTCTAGTCATAGTCTAGTCATAGTCTAGTCATAGTCTAGTCATAGTCTAGTCATAGTCTAGTCATAGTCTAGTCATAGTCTAGTCATAGTCTAGTCATAGTCTAGTCATAGTCTAGTCATAGTCTAGTCATAGTCTAGTCATAGTCTAGTCATAGTCTAGTCATAGTCTAGTCATGTCTAGTCATAGTCTAGTCATAGTCTAGTCATAGTCTAGTCATAGTCTAGTCATAGTCTAGTCTAGTCTAGTCATAGTCTAGTCATAGTCTAGTCATAGTCTAGTCATAGTCTAGTCATAGTCTAGTCATAGTCTAGTCATAGTCTAGTCATAGTCTAGTCATAGTCTAGTCATAGTCTAGTCATAGTCTAGTCATAGTCTAGTCATAGTCTAGTCATAGTCTAGTCATAGTCTAGTCATAGTCTAGTCATAGTCTAGTCATAGTCTAGTCATAGTCTAGTCATAGTCTAGTCATAGTCTAGTCATAGTCTAGTCATAGTCTAGTCATAGTCTAGTCATAGTCTAGTCATAGTCTAGTCATAGTCTAGTCATAGTCTAGTCATAGTCTAGTCATAGTCTAGTCATAGTCTAGTCATAGTCTAGTCATAGTCTAGTCATAGTCTAGTCATAGTCTAGTCATAGTCTAGTCATAGTCATAGTCTAGTCATAGTCTAGTCATAGTCTAGTCATAGTCTAGTCATAGTCTAGTCATAGTCTAGTCATAGTCTAGTCATAGTCTAGTCATAGTCTAGTCATAGTCTAGTCATAGTCTAGTCATAGTCTAGTCATAGTCATAGTCTAGTCATAGTCTAGTCATAGTCTAGTCATAGTCAAGTCATAGTCTAGTCACAGTCTAGTCATAGTCTAGTCATAGTCTAGTCATAGTCTAGTTATAGTCTATAGTCTAGTCATAGTCTAGTCATAGTCTAGTCGTAATCTAGACATAGTCTAAGTGTTTCTTTGTACTTTACTAAAACAAATACACCTCAATATGATGATATTTGTTTTTTGGAAACAATTTTTTTTAATTAATTTGTCATTATATTAAGCAAATATTTTAAATTTACACGTTATTAATTAAATTACTTATAAATATTTCTTTTTAATGAATTGCCTTATTGCATTTTAATACGAAAATTAAACCAAGTTAAAGTTCAATTCTAAATACTTCGTGAATAACTTTATTCACATATGTTTTCAAATAATTGATTAATAAATTAAAATTATTTATTATTATTAAAGAGAAACGCAAAAAGTATAAACAAAATTTTCACTAGATACTTGTTTTACAAAATTTTTTGAATTGCAAAATTTCTTTGTCACATTAATTTTTTGCAATTTTTTTTTATGACATTCATTACGTTTTTATAAGTCTCTTAAGTAAAATTAAGCTACTAATAATAAAACTTATAAACAGTTGAGGCTTTTGGATCATAAACATTATAGTGCTATTAGACGTTTAGTGTAGACATCAGAATTTAACTTAATATAGAATTTATTACGTCTTTAATATTAAGAGAATAAATGTTTTTTGTTTAACTTAATATTCAATTAAACATATTCGTTATGCATGACATTTTTAAGATAATTTTAAAAATATACATATTTAATCAAAATATATGAATAATTATTCCATTCTATTTAACGTTGTGAGCATCGATTGATCCATAACTCCCAAACTGCTCCCTTGCTAAATCTATGGGAGTACATATTTCACAACATGGTCGTGTTGTATGGTGAAGTAATTGATATGAAGATTGATCCAAAATCGACTTTTTCGATGATTTTCGTTTGGGATTCCATAATGTTCAGGCAATGCCGATAATATGTTTACGAATATGGAAGCTTCAAGAAGAAATATGTATATTTACCTGGTTTCCAGTAATAGAAAAAGTAATTGAAATATTAAAATCAATACGTTTGGTCATATAACGCGTTTTTTGTAAATTTACCCCATATAGCAGCAAAACAAACAATAAAGCGTATACGTGATATTTAATTATGTGCATAAGAAATAGTACTCATACGCCACATGGTATTAAATAAATACAACTAATACTTCTAAAACTAAAATAATAGGGTTGTCAATTGATTGATCGAAATTAAAATTATTCGAATAAAAATATACTATATTTTTTCATACGAGTAGTCGATTAAATTTTAAAAATTATTCGATTATTCGAACGAATAACGAATAAATGTTTTCATTCGAAAAATTTTATAAAATATAAATAAAATTTTCCAAACGCCTTCAAAATCTTAAGATACGGGTACGAAACGGCTTTCGTACTTTAATACACTAATAAATCTTGAACTTAGTTGAACCTCAACCTATTTTAAATTTATCTACGGATTTAAAAGTGGAAGCTGAGGCCTTTATAATGATATATACGATGTCTAACTAAACTGTTTTGCAGACGTTTTTGGTAAAAAAAACCACATAGTATCCACTGAATGTTTTATCTTTCAATGTTCTGAAACTTTGTTTCCAATCAGTGTTCGTGTGAAATGTTCCGCTTGCCAAGACCTTCTATCTGCGCTCACTGTTTCAAAGTTTCCGACATATTCTGTGTCTGTTATGCGATCAGGAACGTCCGATGATTGTTTATGGCCTTCCAATGTGTCCAGTATGTATTGATGACGTGTATTATAACCGTTTTTGACCAGTTCACCTAAAGTTATGAGCCGTTTGGTTGTAAGTGCCGCCTCATTTCTTAAATATGTTTCAATGGATGGAATATCTAGCAACGTTTCCAGAGCCTTGCTTAACGTTGTGTTTATGGCAAGCATCATTTACGTGAACTCCCTGTTGAAGTTTGATATTTCACTTTTTGTCCAAAGAAGTCAACCAGATTATTGAAGAATTAGTCAAATTTACCTTTTTTTATAATAGGACTAAGACCCCATTTCATGCCTATAGTCCTCCTCCAGCACCGATGTGCTTTTTTGATCCTATCATCTATGTGGTGTCTTCATTTTAATTTTCGTTAAAGCGTTCCATCGGTATCTTCTAGCCCAGGAAACAGAGTTCAGGCTTTTATAACTGCAAAAAGTAGTAAAAGTTTTGTTTCAATTATAACATATCTTTATATTTAGATTTGTTTTATAAAATATTAACACAATTTGAATGCTTTGTATAACAAAATATTCGTAAAAAGTAGCATTCAAATACTATTCGAATATTCGATTAATCGACAAAATTTTTTCGAATTATTCTTTATTCTAAATTGGAAATTTTTATTTGTTCGAAGAAAATCAAATTTTTTTCCTCGATTAATCGAATAATTTTTATTCGAATGACAACCCTATAAAATACGCTGTTTATTTTAGTAAAGATTTTAAAGAATTTTATGTTTTTATACTTAAGGCAGTTTCATTTCAAAAATGCTTTTAAAATTCTAACGAATCATTGTCAATCAGTTACATATTTTTTGAATTGATTGCAATTGTTTACTTGTTTATAGTAAGAAGACAATAGTTTTTATATCCTGTACCATTATAGTTGGGGAAGGTATTATACATTTGTTCTGGTGGATGTAATCAACTAAAATATCTGACTTACATCTTAATGTATGTATAGTATACTTGTATACCAATGGACTACTAACCAATTTCTGAGTTGATTGAGTCCAATACTGGTGTTTTGGCAAAAAGTTAAAAAACTAAGTTTTAAAATAACTATTACAAACTGGTGTAAGGTATCATATGATCGGTTATGCTCGACTATATTTTCCTACTTGTTTTAATATGGCTTTATTTAGACATCTTTTGAAATATTTGTATTGTTGGGAATAATATAAAGTTTCATTGTTAGAATGATTCTTGGAAAATGTACAAATTTAACAGATACAACATGACATGTTCTCAAAAGTAAATAAATACTTGTGTTAAAAGTTATTTACAAAAACTTTGTATTGTTTTCTACATTTAGTGTGACTGTCTTAGTAAAACAGGAAATTATTTTTGTTATTTAGAAGATGTTGAAAGCTCACATTTTATTTTAAACGTTTTTTGAAACCATCAGCATTATTGATGATTTAGTACGATAGATAAACTACTTATTGGGAATAATGGATTTGGATACAGTTCGATGAGGATAATTCTTTTGATTATGCTTCCTTATATTATAAATATGTATCTAATATAAACTGTTTATATTCAAGGGGATACAAAAAGGAACAAATTATTAATGAAATTTTTAAACATTTTTATATATTTTTCCTAAGTTTCATTTAAATAGGTTGAAAACAATATAATATTTCGCTATGGTTTCAAGAAAACTTACCAATATTGCATATCTTGAGTTTGCCCTTCACAGTTTATGGGTTAACATTATTCGATTTTACTAAAACTTCAGATATAGGCTTTATATTATCATAAATTGTATAATCTGAAAAAGTTTTACATAAAATGTATAACAGTAAAGAATAAAAACTGTTTTCCAAAAATTTTAACAAGAAAATTTTTTCTTCGAAAACCTCAAAATTCAAATCAGGGTTACCGCTAATATGTAAGAGATATCGACATAATTTTTTTACTAATATATTCCCTTCTTTATTGTCCACAAGTCACATAGAAATGTTCCCAAAATTTTAAAATTAGCTTAAGAAAATTGGTAAAAGTTTGAAGCTGGAGTTTTGAAACTGCCGTCTGAAAGGTTTTCCATTTATGACTATACCCCAAATCGAATGTGGATAAAAACTCACATTTAAATAAATACGAATACATTTAATGCAATGACATGGTTTTTTTAAAATATTTCCCAAAAATTTTTAAATTTTATTAAATATTTCTTAGATAAGTGTTTTGTGACATTAAATGATCGCTGGAATTTGTAATAACTTTTAAAATTTTTAACCGATTTTGTATTTTATATCTTATTGAAACAATAATATCATACATATTTCAATTATTTGCTGATTTTGTTCAAATCGTTTTCCACTTCAGAGCCGCACGGCCACCAGATAACGTAGTCCTATTGTGCTAAATTCTTCAGAATCCATTTCTATAACTTATAAGTATAAGTCTAGAGACAGAGACGGCTACTATTTGCAACTTCTGTAAAATTACAAAATTGTATATTTGGGACTCAAGTATAGAGTCAAGAAATGTCGAAGTGCTTTACGTGAACACCTGCCATTTTCCGGTGGTCTTTTTCAGCCACTGAGTGAGCTTTTGTGACGACTCACTACCGCCCCATTGTGCTTCTTACAAACAATTTACGTATATGAAAGTTCCGGTCCAGTATACGTGCACTTTGCTCTAGTAATTGATCTATCTAATCTCAGACCATTGCTGCCCCGTTGCTTAACTTCCGAAATGCAAAACATCACTTCCGTTTACAACCACACAGATGGGATGGTCTCTGCTGAGTCGGCAACAGCACCTAGACACGTAACCGATAGACCGAAGTACGAATTCATCAAAGACTTTGTTCTTACTCACAGTGACACACTGTGGTAAATCTGATATGAACAGAGATTTATCTGAACATACCTGGACAAGGAAGTAAATTTCAATCACTTGTATAAGATACCTTTCATCCATCACCATTCAACCTAACACACTTCTCATTTATCCGACACACTCATAAGAGAACTACATCCGACACACTTACTCTAGGTGTACGGGTTGGTGTTAATTGTATCTTTCATAAACAATTAACACCAACGCATTTCCAACGCTTAGTCCTTGTTGTCATTCGGCAATAGCACCGAACTTATCCCGAAATATAGATTTCACCGTGCATCAGTCCTTTAACCGCAACATACTCTTCCCGCGAATTTGGGTTTAAACCACAGCCACTATGCGAATCCCGAAGGAACCACTGCCTGTGTGTTCAGAAAGATATCAAAACTTTAAATATCAAATCTAATACATAATCTCCTTGTTTGTCCTTTTATGTATCTCCTTAAAGTGAATTACAAAATCAAGTCGATTTTATGACTAATAAAAATTTTACTTTTTCATTTTAGCCTTCATTTTTGTGTCACACATTTGCTCTAATTTAGAACATGAAGAAATTAATTCAAATGTCCTAATTGAGACAAAATTCTTTATATTCCCTTTTCTCATTTGCATTTCATTTATTTATTGCCCTCAAAAGTATAATTAGTGCAAATAGGAAAACTAAAACAAACTAGACTGACAATAAATATAATAAGCTGTGAATATTAAATTCACTAAATATATACATTAGGGTGTCCCGTGAACAAATTTTTGGTGGGAATACCTTACAAACAATGCGTATTTAGTAGATTAATATTTCTTTCTTTTCTGAAAAGGGCCTCAGTTCTTCACCAGCGATTGAAAATCTTGATCTCAGTACAAGTTGTTCCAAATGGGTCTCAAAAGTTTCGTTGAGCTTAACGCGGGAAATATAATAAGAACATTTTGTTTAAGTATTTCTGGTTCAAACTTTACAGGGGGCATAAAAGCTGAAAAATAAATTCTGAAATGGACTTAATCAAAACCCAACAATTTTTTTTTCTCGGGACACTCTAATATTTATACATATGTATATTAGAATAATGTCCTGGTCATGGTACACAAGAAACTATGCAATTTATGGTTAGAATGATAGGGTAGACATTATTAATTAGGTAAAAAGATGTTGATAAAGAAAAATGCTAAAAGTTTATTAACAAATTAACTTTCAACAAATTGACTTGTAATTAAATCAAACATCCTGTTAAGGTGATACCGGTAAGTGTTTGCTAAAATAAATGTTTTGGAAAGATGTAAAGTTAATTTTCCAAAATTAATTGAAATACTTGCATATGTATGTGTATATTAAAAATTTCGTTATAAGCTTATTTGTGCGTCAATCAAGGCTAAATGATCAGATAGTTTTTATTGAAATATGAAAATCTGGAATGAAAACGAAAAAAAGGGGAAAGTACTTTTCATGAAAAAAATCTCTTAAAGAGTAATAAGAACATATGGACACGCTAAGATTTTAAGCATATTACCTCCAAACTTGAACCAACTAGCTGACTACATTACCCCACACACTGACTTAGAGATAGAGTTTCCACAGTTAGAGTTCCTTCCAGGATCGAGTGGTGTAGGGTTAACCTACCGAGCGAATATACCATCAGAATCTCTACAGATGGTTCTAAAATGAACTGCGGTGTTAGTTCTGGTGTCTTCAGTGAAGAACTGGTATAAGTATATCTCACTGTCTTCCCAACAACTGCAGTGTCTTTCAGGTTGAAATATTTGCGATAATGTCAGCCTGTAGGGTACTACAAGACCTCAATATTCGCGGCAACATAGGAATTTTTATCAATAGTCAAGCTGCACTTCTCTCACTAAATTCGTATACTATCACTTCCCTATTAGTTAGACAATGCAAGAAGGATCTGTCAAGGCTAGGTCACCTGCCTGAAATTACCCTTGTTTGGGTCCCTGCGCATAGGGACTATTATGGAAATGAACAGGTATTTCCAACGCCGTTTCAGTAGCAACTCCGATAGGCTTTATCAAGAGCAAGTATCCTCAGATTATTTTTTTCAAAAAGCTGAAAATTTGTGGAATAACTTAGACACATGTAAAGTGGACAATTACTGTAGCCCTCCTTCAATAAGAAACGCACAAGACACCTTGTAAGCCGAAGTAGACGGCATATATCGAGGTTGATGGCAGTGACACTGGGTGCTAGGCAGACATGCATGTCGGCTTGGTCTCCCCTTCAATGAAGACTCTAGCAGTTGCTAAAACAGAGAAAAGGAAGAAACGGTTTTCCATCTTTTCTGCCAATGCCCTGCTCTAGACGTTAAGAGAAAACGTTTGCTTGGCAGTTACTTCATATCAAACCTTGGTGAGATATATGGGTCTAAGCTTAATGATATCCTGAGATTTCTCACGGGCATAGGCTAGATCTAATACTATACAGTACTACATCTGACTAGTGGAGTGGTCCGATCAAAACGGACTCTACTTGACTGTTAATTAACACGTTAACCAATCAACCAACCAACCATGTTATATTATCGATTTTAATATTTATTTAAAAGTTCTCAAGGCAACTATTGATTTTCTTCTTAAAAAATTGTATATAACATTTATTTGCCAAAAAATCTGCAAAGAAAACATGTATATTTTGTTTGTCCTTTTATACTAAACCCGAACCTTCCATAGACAAAAGAAAATTGTTTCAAGGAAAAAAATTCTTAAATAAAATTTCTATCTTGAATTCATTTTCTATGTTAATCAGATAAGCCTTAAGAAAAGCGACAATCAAAAAGAAAACTTTCGAAATTGTTTACAAAATAAAGTTGATGCCGTTAGATCATGACCATGTTTTAGACAATCTTCCAACTGCTGAAAGCAAATTTATCGCTGATTTTACTATGCAATAAATTACTTTTATGAATGTTTTCTAGGTTTTAAATTTAAGAAAAATAACACAAAATTTGCATTAATTACAGTACATAGTAGGTAACTGTTGAAAATGCTTTGTTTTTATATTTTTTGTTTAAAGATAAAATAATTTCTTAGTTTTGGTGACATGACTTGTCATTGATGCCGTTTTATAAAAATTTTAAATTAGAAATAAATTTATGATTTTATTCCTTTTTTCATTTCAAACCTAATAATTCTCATAGTTCTTTCAATGTTGCCAATAGAATTATAGGCTTGAAATTAAATCACTAACTAACATTCACCTATGTCTAGTCACCATATGACCAATATTTCGAGGTGTTATAAACAGTGTGAAAAAATCAATATACCCCCAACTTTTAAATGCTGGGTATAAAATTGTGCCTAAAAACACACGTACATATTTTCAAGGTAAATTTATATTTTACAAAGGCAACCTGTATCTAATCTGCATAAACATAAAGTAATCTTATATTTGTTTATACAAAATGTAATTATTATTTAATTTGAGTAAACACAATTATGTAAATTAAATGTTTATTATGTAACTGAGCAAAAAACAAACAAATTACATCAGACTCTGTTATGTCCAGTTTAATATAAGTGCCATTGATGTCTATGGAGAATAGCTACTGCCTCATTTGACCCTAGCTTTTTGCTTATATTTATGGATGGATTTTGCTGATTTTTAATAGGAAATTTCTCGAAAGCATGTCTGACAGAATTATTGAAGATTTGAATCCCGTAGATATCTGATCAGAAAACTGATTTCAAAAGACACACAGACGGACAGACGGACAGACAGACAGACAGACAGACAGACAGACAGACAGATAGACAGACAGACAGACAGACAGACAGACAGACAGACAGATAGACAGACAGACATACATACAGACAGACAGACAGACAGACAGACAGACAGACAGACAGACAGACAGACAGACAGACAGACAGACAGACAGACGGACATACAGACAGACAGACAGACAGACAGACAGACATGGCTTAATCGACTCCGCTATCTATAAGGATTCAAAATATATTTTGAAAATTATAAACGTAGTTGTGTATAATATGTAGTTGTGCCTATTTTTGTAGGGATTATTAGTATATTTGGCATAATTATGAGCTCCAAATCGAAATTTAGAGGGTCCGGTTGTATTGGGGCTAGGTGAAATAATGGACCAATATCAATCAAGTCAAAAGTAATGTGTGTACCAAATTTCATCCAAGTACCTTCATAATTGCGACCTGTAGTTTGACTACAAGATTTACATGGAAATACAAACAGACAGACAGACGGACTGATGGGCATGGCTTAATCGACTCAGATGATTCTGAGATGATTAGTATACTTAACTTAAGTCTATGTGTTACAAACATCACCTCAAATCCAATATAACCTCCCTACTGAAGTGGTGCAGGGTATAAATACTTGTGTGTCAATGAAATTTGTCAAAAACAAGTTTTATAGGGACAAAATCTCTCTACAAAGTTTTATAAGGATCGATCCATAATTGACCTACCTTGGACCCTAACGTGATTTCAACAGACATACAGACGGATGGTGGGTATAAAAAATGTACAAAATCCATATATATATAAGTGAGTTGATAAAACCGGATGAAAAAGGAAAAAAAGTCCACAATATAGCAGACTACAAAAACTCAGAGAGCAAGAGGCGTATAATCCAATTGCTTAAATTTTTATTTTTTCCCCTTTGTTTTTAAACAATTGTTTTTCTTTTCACTTACAGTCATAATAATTCATTGTAATACAATGCTGAGTTTTAATTTTACCTCATTTTCTACCAATTTTATTATGAGGGTAATATTTTGCCCAAAGGAACCCAATGTCTTCTTAAGTGTTATAAAACCCAAATAAATTATTATGACTTTTATTTAGTCATTGTTATTTGCCAATGGCTTACAATTATTTTTATGACTAAAAATTGCCAAATAAACAGTTTACAAATTAAATATTTGTGTACATATAGTTAGAAAATCAGTTTAAGTAACTATTTGAAAAACAAACGTTTTTTTTGGCTGCAAAAATATTTGTAATGCTAATCAGCTGTTGTTGTCTTTAACTTTATAGTTGTCATCAAGCTGATGAGGTAGTTATATAATTTATCTTAATATTTTGTATAATTAAGTTAAGAAAAGTTGAAATGATTTATAAAAAGGTTATCAAATGGTCAAAGGTGAGAATGTGTTCTGGATATTTTAAGATAAAAATTAGCATACATAATTCACGAATGTTAATAATTCTAACATAAAACAACAGAATTCAGTACATATACTGTTTACAGAACATTTACCTGACTTAAAAATCAGAAGACATCAGCAGACGGAATAACAATTATCATAAGCATTTATCCTGGACCAAGCCCTTTCATACATTTGTGCATAAATGCGTAAAAAGCGAAAAAATTGTTGTGTAATCGAAATATTTCAACACCAAATCGGTTGCGTATGAGTGTTAGTCTTATTTAATTGAATATCAAGTATACGTACCATATTATATTCGCAAAATAATGTGTTATTTATTATTAACAAATGTCTATAATACATTTATTATAAACAAATGTCTATAATACAATCCTTCAGAAAATTTAAGATGAATCAGTTTAATTGCTTTAAAATTTAAAAATCACATTTTGTGTCGATTATGCTTGTCCGTCCTTCCGTCCGTCTGTGAGTCCATGTAAACCATTGTGCGCATTCTACATGTCACAATTTTCAATATAATTTTATGAAATTTGGAAAATACCTTTCTTATGACCGAAAAAGATGCCTATTGAAAATGATTGAAATCGGTCTATTTTATTTCGCCTAGCCCCCATACAACGGTCCCCACCCGAATAGGGCTTTTGAGCTTATAATTATGTTAAATGTTGTAGAATATCTCCAGAAATGGGCAAATCTTAGTTTTATATAAGTTTAAATGGTACTGACGATATTTGTCGTGAAGAGGCCTCATTTGACCCTAGGCTCCATACAAAGTCCCCTTCAGAAAACGACTTGAAGCTGGAAATTCGCTTTTAAATACTAGTATCACTTTGAAATTCAGCATAAATAACTTTAAAGTTAATGCCATTTATAAGGCTCTACCAAACTTTGTACGAATAGGACCATATTTACCTTTGCCCCCATATAGACCCTCTTTCGTAAAATCACTTTTTTTGGTAACATACTGATAAAATATTGCTGAATTAAGAAAAATTTGTTATAATTAGAAAAATAATCCTTAACATACTCACTAGTGTAGGGTATCATAAGGTCGACCATATACGACTATACATTCTTACTAGTTTTATTGTTCTCTTATATGCCTCTTAGCTTTAAACTTTTCGGAAAACTTCGTTAAAATTGTATTTATCCACAGCAAAGTTTTACAAGAGGTGCAAACTCCAAGAAAAATAATATATTTATACCCTACACCACTATGTTGGGTTATGTGTTTGTAATACACAAATATACCCATCTTAAAGTATACTAATCGATTCGTCTGTCCATCCGTTCCATAAAATGCAGGTCGCAATTTACAATGCAATTTGATGAAATTTGGCACATATGGATTCTTTGGCCTAAGAACAAAGTGGATTGATATAATTGTTTAACAATAATTTTCGACATAAATTATTTCTATAGAAACCCAAATTTCTTCATGAAAATCGTCCAATATTCTACCCTAGTCGCTATATAAAGCCTCTTTCAGAAATAAGTAAAATTTTGCATCTATTGTAGAGTACAATATGGTAGACTAAGCCCGACTAAACTTTCTTACATGTTACCTTTTAAATTTTACCCTAAAATTTTGTTTCGAAATATTATATGTAAAAAGAGCAATGCTAAAAGTGCTACTTGGAAAAGTTTTTCCTACTAAAAATGGGGGTAAAGGTGTTAAAAATTAATATTTGTTTTTCAAGAATGTTTCTTTTACATACACATTTCAAAGTGTTAAAGTGTTACATACATATATGTATGTATAATTACTTTATACTCGTTATTGAACGATCAATTTATATTCAGAAGTGTAACACAAATAAGGGATATGGTCAATTGTGTGGCCCGATTTTACTTATTTTAAACACCAAGTAAAATGTTTAAGTCGTCTAGTCCCTCTCTTTTAGGTGCTATGGTTTTTTTAACGGACACTTGTACGGATATGGCTAAATGGTCTTATGTTTTGATAAGGACCCCGACTATGCACTCACTTTTTTGTATAATATGTCCAAGTGTTACAAATGGATCGACGAAATCTATATAACTCCCTTCCTTTGAATGGTGGGTGTAAAAATTTTAGGTTATAAGTAGATAAATAAGAGAAAAGCTATCTTGAAGAAGAATTTCTTATTATTTTCTACAAAATTTCATATAATAAATATAGTCTTATTTGTCAAAAGTAAATTGTTGGTAAACTATATTTAACATCTGTGGGTCTTGTTGTTCTTGAATTGTTTATTTAAAATTTTGGTTGCAAATTTCTTTGAGTTGTTTTTTTGTTGGTTTTGTGGTAATTTAGAGTTATTTAATAATAAAATTTTTGTTAGTTTTTTAATGTCTCTGTTCAGAAAGTAATTTTACGATAAAACTCACAGGAAAAAGTGAAATATATTTAGATGTATTTTGCCTATTATTTAATCACACAATATGTATAAATGTTTCAATTCATTAGAACGGATCAGATTGGGGATAAAAAGGGTAAAAACTGACAAATTCGTTAAGCTCATATCTAAACAAGATACAAAGATACTTTTCGGCACTATTAGGATATAAACAGTTAAAAACTTAAAGCTATAAAATCTGATTGTAATTTAAAGTTGGTTTTTTAACTTTAACACATTTTCTACCAATATTATTATGAGGATTATAATTTTGCCAAAAGGAACCTGGCACCTTTTAAATGTTGTTAAACCAAAATAAATTATTATGACTTTTATTTAATCACCATTAATTGCCAATGGCTTAAAAATTATTTTCGTAGTTAATAAATGTTGTAAAAAGAAGAACACCACAACTTTTGTGGCAATAAACATATTTTTAATGCTAATAGCTTGTCATTTTCCTCGGTGATAGTATGAAATTTTGGCTAAATATTTAGTATAATTAATTTAAGACAATATTAAACTATTTACTAAAATGTGAGGAATTGTTCATAGATGGAAAATTATATGGACATATTTAAAATGAAAATTGAAATAATCAAATTGAAAAGAAATATCTTAATACAAACAATTACGGTTATTTTGGAATTATTATATGAAACAAACGTCTATAACGCAAAATTTTTTTTGCAACATAGACTCGGTTGCGTATGAGTGTTAAATACATTTAATTACATATCAAGTATACGCTCTTCATTATCAAACAAAACAAATTAACTAAAACAGAAATTGTATATGATGTATATAGAATAATAAATGTAAAATGTAGTTTTAAATAATATTAAAATTAACTAAAACTTTCTATAAACAGGTGCAATTTTTATAATTTTGTTACGGAATATTGACTAATGCAAACCTGTTTATTTAGCATCAAAAGTACCAATGTCAAAATAGCACCTTTTTCAATACAAAACTAAAAGCCTCTTTAAAGACACAAAAAAGAGCACCAAAAAGCCATCACAACAAGCTGCTAAAAAGAGAATGAAGAAGTAATGCTATAATTTCGTATGGCCTTGTTTAATAAGAGAAACAAAATTATAGTACATTATGGTAAGCAAAAGAGAAAAAAGAAATATAAAATTACTCCCAAAATTCTCAACAGGTTGTTAAAAGAGAGAGAAATAGAGAGACAGAAAAGTAATGAATGAAATATTACGATTCTCAGCCAAAAAGTAAAACTGTTATAATTTGTATTGGTGTACCATACTCCAACTACAATACTCAGTTATCGAAAGGATGTTATGATAGTCGGTTTAATTTAAAATTTTTAACGATAGAAATATTAAATAATTGCAAAAAATTTGTATTAAATATGAACGAAATAATTTAAAGAGAAAATAAGAAAAAATAAATATAAAATAATTTCAACTTATATTAACTAAGAAATAAAATTAAGAAAAATATAGCTAAAATGTTGAAATTATAAAGAAATTTCAAATTCGATATGTACTTTTACCAAGCATATGTTAAGGATTTTTCCTAAATTTTTAATATTCCTTGTTTAATATTTCAAAATAAAGTTAGTTAGTTAGTTAGTTAGTTAGTTAGTTAGTTAGTTAGTTAGTTAGTTAGTTAGTTAGTTAGTTAGTTAGTTAGTTAGTAGTTAGTTAGTTTAGTTAGTTAGTTAGTTAGTAGTTAGTTAGTTAGTTAGTTAGTTAGTTAGTTAGTTAGTTGTAGTTAGTTAGTAGTTAGTTAGTTAGTTAGTTAGTTAGTTAGTTAGTTAGTTAGTTAGTTAGTTAGTTAGTTAGTTAGTTAGTTAGTAGTTAGTTAGTTAGTTAGTTAGTTAGTTAGTTAGTTAGTTAGTAGTTAGTTAGTTAGTTAGTAGTTAGTTAGTAGTTAGTTAGTTAGTTAGTTAGTAGTTAGTTAGTTAGTAGTTAGTAGTTAGTTAGTAGTTAGTTAGTTGTTAGTTAGTTAGTTAGTTAGTTAGTTAGTTAGTTAGTTAGTTAGTTAGTTAGTAGTTAGTTAGTTAGTTAGTTAGTTAGTTAGTTAGTAGTTAGTTAGTTAGTTAGTTAGTTAGTTAGTTAGTTAGTGTTAGTTAGTTAGTTAGTTAGTTAGTTAGTGTTAGTTAGTAGTTAGTTAGTTAGTAGTTAGTTAGTTAGTCATGACGACTAGACTATGACTAGACTATGACTAGACTATGACTAGACTATGACTAGACTATGACTAGACTATGACTAGACTATGACTAGACTATGACTAGACTATGACTAGACTATGACTAGACTATGACTAGACTATGACTAGACTATGACTAGGCTATGACTAGACTATGACTAGACTATGACTAGACTATGACTAGACTATGACTAGACTATGACTAGACTATGTCTAGACTATGACTAGACTATGTCTAGACTATGACTAGACTATGACTAGACTAGATGACTATGACTAGACTAGTGACTATGACTAGATGACTAGACTATGACTAGACTATGACTAGATGACTAGACTATGACTAGACTATGACTAGACTATGACTAGACTATGACTAGACTATGACTAGACTGACTAGACTATGACTAGACTATGACTAGACTATGACTAGACTATGACTAGACTATGACTAGACTATGACTAGACTATGACTAGACTATGACTAGGCTATGACTAGACTATGACTAGACTATGACTAGACTATGACTAGACTATGACTAGACTATGACTAGACTATGACTAGACTATGACTAGACTATGACTAGACTATGTCTAGACTATGTCTAGACTATGACTAGACTATGTCTAGACTATGACTAGACTATGACTAGACTATGACTAGACTATGACTAGACTATGACTAGACTAGACTAGACTATGACTAGACTATGACTAGACTATGACTAGACTATGACTAGACTATGACTAGACTATGACTAGACTATGACTAGACTATGACTAGACTATGACTAGACTATGACTAGACTATGACTAGACTATGACTAGACTATGACTAGACTTTGACTAGACTATGACTAGACTATGACTAGACTATGACTAGACTATGACTAGACTATGACTAGACTATGACTAGACTATGACTAGACTATGACTAGACTATGACTAGACTATGACTAGACTATGACTAGACTGACTGAATAGACTATGAATAGACTATGACTAGACTATGACTAGACTATGACTAGACTATGAATCGGACTATGACTATGACTAGACTAGACTTGACTAGACTATGGACTATGACTGCCTATGACTAGGACTATGACTAGACTATGACTAGACTATGACTAGACTTATGACTAGCCTATGACTAGACTATGACTAGACTATGGACGAGACTATGACTAGACTATGACTAGGACTATGACTAGACTATGACTAGACTATGACTAGACTATGACTAGACGATGATCCGTTATGTTAGTTTAGTTAGTTAGTTAGTTAGTTAGACTATGACTAGGACTATGCCTAGACTTATACTAGACTATGACTAGACTATGACTAGACTATGACTAGGACTATGACTAGACTATGACTAGACTATGACTAGGACTAGACTAGACTATGATTAGACTATGACTAGACTATGACTAGACTTGACTAGACTATGACTAGACATGACTTAGACTATGACTAGACTATGACTAGACTATGAACTATGCCTAGACTATGACTAGACTATGACTAGCACTATGACTAGGACTATGACTAGACTATGACTAGACTATGACTAGACTATGACTAGACTATGACTAGACTATGACTAGACTATGACTAGACTATGACTAGACTATGACTAGACTATGACTAGACTATGACTACGTTATGACTACACAGTGATTACACTATGACTACACTATGACTACGCTATGACTACACTGTGATTACACTATGACTACACTATGACTAGACTATCACTAGACTATTTGGTTTTATCATTATTTACGTTTTAGACTCGTGTTTTAAATGTTCTCCGCCCCATTGTGCTTCATACACGCCGGTGACAATTTACTTATAAGGAATTTTCGGCCCAGTATACGTGCACTTTGCTCGAGCTATCTTATCTCTGACCTTTGCTGTTCCGTTGCTTAATTTCCGAGATGCAAAATACCACTTCCGTTTACAACCACGCATATGGGATGGCCTTTGTTGAGTCGGCAACAGCACCTAGAGACGTAACCGGTAGACCGAAGTACGATTCCAAAAAATAAGCCGAGGCTTTGTTCTTACTCACAGTGACACACTGTGGTAATTCTAGTATGAACAGAGTTTACTCTGACCATACCTGGACAAGGAAGGAAAATTCAATGGTATCACTTGTATAAGATACCTTTCATCCATCATCGTTCAATCCAGCACACTTCTCATTTATCCGACACACTCATAAGAGAACAACGTACGATACACTTATTGTAGGTATACGGGTTGGCAAGGCCTGTATACCCACCCCTACATACATCCTGTATCATATACAATTAACACCAACTCATTTCGAACTCCTCTGTGGGGTATCTGTTGTCATTCGGCAACAGCACTGAACTTATTCCAAAATATAGACTTCAGAGTGCATCAGTCTTTTAACAGCGAATTTGGGTTTAAACCACAGACACTACGTGGATCCCGAAGAAACTTCAACCAACTGACCAGCCAGAACAAGTCCTGCGGACAACTGGCCACCCGCAGTGCCAGTTTATGTGTTTCTCTGGTTAGACCATTTGTCAAGTCATACCAAGGACTAGCCGAGGAGTGAACTGACATCACCAGTTTATAGTCCCGGTAGACTAGAGGTACTGGTAGCTAATCTTTACCCCGGGATTGCAATACACCAAGATGAGGATCTTTCATCAAGGAAACATGCCCCGGGGTATAAAGTATATATACTTTATATATACTTTTATCCTTATAGATAACAGAGTCGATTAAGCCATGTCCGTCTGTCTGTCCGTCTGCCTGTCTGTCTGTCCGTCTGTCCGTCTGTGTGTTTGTCTGTCCGTCTGTGTGTCTGTTGAAATCACTTTTCTTATGACCCCAGATATCTTTGGGATCCTTTCGAGATGTTTCCTATTTAAAATCAGCAAAATCCTTCCATAAATAACGCAGATATTAGCAAAAATCCGAGACAACCACAGAAAATTAAATCAAAAAAAGAAAATTGTTTGCACTGCTTATAGGAAAAAATATGTATGTTTGGATGTCTGTTGGTTTCAATGTGTTGTGTATTTTGTTTTATATAGAGTTGGGAAAATGAAATAAATTTAAATTTTATAAAATTAATATTTTTTAAATACACTATGGTGACGGGTATACATATAAGATTCGGCAAAGAGTATCTTACTTGTTTTTTCTTATTTTTTTTTTTTTTGCATACTGAAACTGTCATGGTTTCTCCTATAGAATTTTACAGATTTTTAGCAATTTCATTGTTATTCATCTTTTACCATGTATTGACTTACATATAAAGGATTTTTGTTAGGCTGATTGTAAATTTAAAAGGATCAAAAACATTGGGTTAAATTTAAATAGCTTAATATATATACATTAGGGTGTCCCATGGACTAATTTTTTTGTTGGGGTGTGTAATAATATACTAAATAGTAGAATAATAAGCTGATTGGAAACTGAGGACCGTTCCAAAAAAATATATTTCTTCTAGGGTTCAGTACCTTAATACGCATCGATTTGAAGGTATCCCTACATGAGATTCCTAAAGAACCCATTCCTTGGGACACTCTAATATACATACATACTACGAACATATTAGTAAATTGAGATTTATTTTTACATTTTAATGAATTGCACGTGCAAAAAGTCTTTTTCTGAAATGCATTTGAAATTCACAAAAAATTCTTGAGATTTTAAAAAGAAATCTTTACTTTCAAAATGATGTTTTAAAAATATTCACTGAGTTCAGTGGATATTAATTTATTTATACGAATTCATTTTTGTCTACACAAATGTCAATTTGTCAGTTTGATGAATGTTTACAAACAAACAAACACGATTCACTCAAGCCTATAATATTTTGTTTGAATATTTCATTTGTTTTTCGATTTGTCTACCATGTAGGAGTCAACTTTATTAAATTGTGTATGTTTAACTTTTGCAAAAATACCTGACTAAGTATATTTGAATTTACTTTGGTCGCATGTAATGAAAAAGGACTGCTTAATCATTAGATGAACATACAAAGATAGATATTTTTTTGAGACAATGCTAAGCAAAGAATGAAAAAAAAAAATCAAAGCAAATACTTATTGAGTCGGTAAGATACAATTTGAGACATACGTGTATTCCGATAACTTTTTTTGCAAATCCTGTACATTTAAATTTTTTTATTCATGTATTTTTTACCTTTTTGTCCTCAATAAATATTAACGTCAGGACAAAAATATTGAGAAAAGTTTTAAAACTAATTATCGTTCTAATCTTTAAACTTTGAAAATGGCAAAAAATAATTTTTCTAATTTTGAATAATATTTTTAACATTTAATGCTTAAAAACTTTGTGTTATTCCATAATCCAAACAAAAATAAAATAAAAAAATCCTTTATACAAACAAATGTATGCATCCAGAAAAATTTTTGGCCATTATTTACATAAATTTTAGCAAATATTATACAAATCAACAATAACTTATTCCAAGAAATCAACAAAATTTAACAATATTTAAAAATTCCATACAAACAAATTGATGGCTGCAAAGACAATAAATTGTCAATAAATAAATATAAATTTTATCATCTTATTACTTCAAGTAGCACAAAATATTTCTGATTTCAATGAATTTCGTCTGGTTTTAAAAATTTAATTGATTTTGAATGTTCCCAAGTAAATGCTATATTCAAAGAATAAGATTTTTTTGCAAATATTTCTGCGAATCATGAATATCGATGAGTTTTATTTACGACGAACAATTTTTGAAGTAGAAATAATGTTTTATATTTTAAACTATTTTACTTTGTTTATTGTATAGATATTTGCTTTAATTTCTTTAAAAATATCAAGGTCTATGAGGATTAGTCCACAATTGGACCATCTCCAATATAACAGCCCTTCTGAGAACGACATTAAAAATTGCAATATATCGGTGCAATTTTACAGAAACTATTTTTATATTAACCGAAAAAATAACTGACTTATATGTATCTCTCTACTAAGTCTATAGTCTAGTCTAGTCTAAAGTCTAGTCTATAGTCTAGTCTATAGTCTAGTCTATAGTCTAGTCTATAGTCTAGTCTATAGTCTAGTCTATAGTCTAGTCTATAGTCTAGTCTATAGTCTAGTCTATAGTCTAGTCTATAGTCTAGTCTATAGTCTAGTCTATAGTCTAGTCTATAGTCTAGTCTATAGTCTAGTCTATAGTCTAGTCTATAGTCTAGTCTATAGTCTAGTCTATAGTCTAGTCTATAGTCTAGTCTATAGTCTAGTCTATAGTCTAGTCTATAGTCTAGTCTGCAGTTAAAAGTAGTCATTGAAAGTTAAGTTGTTGTGTAAGTACAATTCAATACGAAATTATTGTTTGTTTTAAACACAAAGAACATTTTGTGAAAAAATTGTGACTTTATGTTTCGAAAAAATGTCAACTTGGAATTGACAAAATATTTTTTTCTATTTTATTTAAGATAAAAAACTAAAAATTCTTATTTAATCAGTAATTTCGGAAAGAAAAGAAAATCGTACAATAAAGATTGTTAAACGTGTAGTAATGTGCAAAAATGCAGTGTAAAGCAAAATTCTTTAAAACACTCGTAATGTAATGAAAATTGCATTCATTGATTAAAAGGAATTCTTACGCATGAACAAATTTTATATGAAATAATACATATAAATAAGAATTTTTAAAGTACACACCCCATTTGTATAAGACTATGCTAGGAAATATTTATATTCCATTAACAAATAAGCTATACAAAGAAGTATATACATAGGTATTTACATACATATGTCTGTATGTATATGAATTATTTAAAATATGTCATTGTGTTCAACGTTTTAGCTTACTGTGCAAAAACTGAAGAAAATTTAAAATTATTTCCCTTGTCACTGACTTATTTATAGCTTTGTTAGTGTATTTTTGTAAATATATGTTTTTTTGCTAAATGTGAGTTCCATTGAGAATTACCTGTAACTTGTTAAACCTTGTGGTTTATAGAGTAACAGATATGATTTATTGTAACAGCTTTTCTTTAGTCATAATCTAATATTGACTAGATTGAATCGAAGGATAAATAACTATTATTTGTTCAAGATGTTTAGAAAATGTTGGAGTTAAAAAAATATATAGAAAACTTGTAGCATTTGTTTCTCTTGAGTTTTATTATCATTTATATAGCATTGAAATTTACGATATGTTGAGTAACTTTTTATTTTGAAATATATATGTATATTTTTTCTGATTTTTATTATTTCTATATATAAGAATTATAAGAGAGATTCTTTTCAGTTAGTTAACCCTTCTTGTGTTAGTCTGGTCCGCTATAGAATGCTGTGTTAGATTTACTTTATGGTTGCTCAGTTTTAAACATTTTTGTCATTTAATAAATAGCATTTAATTTAAAGAACTTCTTTGCACTATAGGTAACATTTTGAATTTCTTTTCATTCAAAAACTTTAATAAAAAATATCAAAATCTTAGAAAATCAAATTATGAGGACAAGTTTCTAAGGTTAAGTACCAAAATAAACTAAACTTTTTTTATAACATATCAACATTTACTATGTGTAAATAAACTTAAACTTTATAGACATGTCTTTACGAAAATAGAATAACTAAATAAAATAAATAATTTCTTTAAGTATTTTTTAAGGGAAATAAATTTAAAATTAAATTTAAAAAAATGAACCATAGTTTGTCCTTATCTTTGATTAAATTGTTGTTTTTTGTTTACTACCTTTTGAATTATTATTTTACCTTTTTGAAACATTTAATTCCCGACATGTCTGGACATTAAAACTGTGTTAATTAGTTTTTATTTCTCCTTACTTCTACTAGATATTTCAACAATGTTCTGTATTTTTGATAATTTAAAACAAAATGCTAGTACCTGTTTAAAGTATGTATGTATATGCATTTGATTAAAATTCATTAATCTTTGTAAATTTCTACTAGCTTAAGCATATTAATTTGAAAAAAATTGTCTAGAGCAAAATGACTATGAAAAATTATTAAAATCTAAAGTAGGTGTTAATGAATAAAATAAAGACTGAACATTAGGAATTTTTAGGAATATGTCTCAAATAATGTCTATTAAGGAATAAAAAAACAATTAATTTTTGAAAAGAGCCATAGTTCCCTATCAGTGATTTCTTGATTTCAGTACAATAAAAAAACTTTTCGAAATGGATCTAAAAAATTCCGTAATTTTGAACATATCGCTGGAAGAAGAAACAAAATTTTTGTTAGTATAATTCTAGTCTGCAAAACAACTTCTAGTGCTGCATAAGCGGCATATAAATTCCAAAATAATCTAAACAAGTAAGAGTGCTATATTCGGCTATGCCGAATCCAATACACCCACCATCAAACCGTATGCCATAAAAGGAATGCTCTCCTATAAACATCAGGGTGATATTATTCATCAAATTTACTGAAAAGGGACCTTATATGAGAGTTAGGGTGAATTATT
Organism: Lucilia sericata; assembly: GCF_015586225.1. NCBI lineage: Eukaryota > Metazoa > Arthropoda > Insecta > Diptera > Calliphoridae > Lucilia > Lucilia sericata. The sequence continues at coordinate 32,137 of NW_023995748.1, read as the reverse complement.
GACCGTTTTTACAAAATTTTTCATAATTTTTTAGAACGAATTTTACTTTATATAAAACATGTTTACATGACACTTTCCGCATTAAATTCTTACTTATGTCAAATTCCATCACTACACTCGTACTTTTAAGCCAGTAATGAGCGTTAAAGTAATTATCTAAAGGGGACCTTATATGGGGGTAAGGTCAATTATGGACCGATCCACAGGATTTTGCTCGTAAGAGACTTACTTATGTTCAATTTCATTGCTTTACTGGTATTTTTAAGCCAGTTGTGGGTAGGGTCAATTATGGACCGATCCACATAAAATTTGATAGATATTTTTTAGCTCACATGGAACTTATGTGTGGCGAATTTCATCGCTACACTCGTATTTTTAAGACAGTAATTAGCGTTAAAGTATTTTTCTGAAGGTGACCTTATATGGGAGTGGGGTCAATAATGGACCGATCCACATAAATTTGGTAGAGAGGTTTTGGCTCAACAGGGACTTAGTTATGTTAAATTTCTTTGCTATAATCGTATTTTTAAGCCTGTAATGAGAGTTAAAGTCATTTTCCGAAGGGGACCTTATATGGGGGTTAGGGTCAATTATGGTCCGATCCATATACAATTTGGTAGATAGATTTTAACTCACATGAAACTTATGTGTGTCGAATTTCATCGCTATATTTTTATTTTTAAGCCAGTAATGAGCGTTATAGTGATTTTCCGAAGGGGACTTTATATGGGGTGTAATGGACGTTTATGTCCAGAAGACAAAATTTACACTTACCTTTGCATCATACTAAAATACCTAAATTTTAGCCCACATAATCCAATATATTTTCATATTTATTGATATCCAGTCTTAGCATGGAATAATATGTATTTTGACTTAGAGTTAATCCACAGCAATGGTGTTAGTCGAAAGTCTAGTTATGTGAAATAAGATACATTTTTTTTGATTCAATTAATAACTTTAGTAAAATTAGCCTAGATTTTTTGAATTTTCCACAAATTAACATTTATTTGTATTTTAACAAATATAAAACAATTTCTTTTATATTTTTCTTTAATTTTCACAAGATCTGTGTAACATTTATTATGTTGTTAAAATTTTAGTGTTCATTACCATATGATAATGTTTATACTATTTTGTTTTGTTTTGGTTTTACTCGTTTTGTTGTTTGGAGTGAGAACATGTGATCAGTAGAAGAGTTTTGTCTAAGCTAAGCTACACCAGGGTTCGTAAAAAACTGATTCATGCCTACTCAATTTTACTACTCATGCTGATTAAAATATTAATTAATAAAATAGGAGATTCACAAAATAATAATTAAATTTAATGAAATTTATAAATTTTGCATAATAAATTGTTAAATAATAGTGGGATTTATTTACAAAAAAATGGTAATTTTGTTATAACAGTATTTGCATGAGGACTGAACAGTCTTCAGTCTGAAGATTGGAGTCTTGGCTAAGATATTCTTCTGTGAGTAGAATCTGGCAATATCAACTTTTCTGTCAAAATCAATAATAAACGTCAAGATTCGCTAATCTTTCTGTGACAAAAGGTTTCTTCTGTCAAACTAACTTTTTAAATATCCTTTTCCTGTTGATAGCCGATCTACAAACTTGGATTCTTTAAAAGTTTCGGAAAAAAATCCAATATTTTCCATGTCATCCATTAGCATTTGATGTAAAGGAACAAATAAATTTCTTTAAATACTTAAAACTTGGTATCTACAGGTAAATTTAATCAATTGCAGGCAATTTAAATAAGTCCTAATTATATTATTTTTAACTAAAAGGAAAAGATCACGGTCCCCAAGGATTGAATTAAAAAAAAATTGGCACTTTTCCCATAAAACTTTAAAGTTAATTTCACGAACCAACTCTAATACTAAGCGTACATTTGGAAAAGCAGGTAATCCCAATCTAGTTAAAATAGATTTTAATTAAATACCTTTTCAATAATATACATAATTTTCATGTTCGCATTGTTCAACAGAATCTCACTCAAAAATCTCCGGAAAAAACTGTTTCCCAAACCTGCACGGGGAATTCCTTTTCCAAGGAGTTCCTCCTATTCTTGCAGATTTTGTTCTCCTAGTTCACAAACTCAAGAGAAACAACAACAACAATCCATCCAACTTAGCATGCAGTAATATAAAACTCCAACGCTCTCTGTGCTCAACACAAAACAAAACAACTAAAACAGAATTTCCCAATCAGTGATTTAATAAAACAAAACAGTGAATCCCAACTCAAACAAATAGATAACTAATGATATGGTATAAAAAGTAAAAATTTCCTACAATTAAAAAAAAATAAATAACAACAGAAGTTAAAATTCGCTATAAAAATGTGAAAATTTATTTAACAAGATACCTAAAATTCAATCCTAAATGTGATCTAAAAAAAAAAAAAAAAATTCACTAAAATAACTTATAAATTTGTCCTAAAATATGGCTAAAAGTTTAAAATAATAGCCCTAAAGAAAATTTTGCGAAAGAATTTAAAATTTGACTTAAAATGTTGCTAAAAGTTGAACGAAATTAATCTAAAATGTGTCAAAATCTAAATATAGAATTGTTAAAAGCTAAATCAAAAATTGGTAAAGTCTAAATCTTCATGGCTAAAATCTAAATATAATTTGGCAAAAATCTAAAAGTTTTCTAAAACTAAATCTAAAAATTATTCTAAATTTGCTAAACAAATTAATCTAATACCTAATTATTTTGTTTGAAATAAACCTTAATTGCACCCTACACCATGTAATATTGCACTTTAACGCTTAAAATTTATGTATTTGCAAAATAGTTTAACATATCATAAACAAGTTCTAAAATCATCAACAAAAATCATTTTCCAAAATGTTGAAATTTTAATCATAATTAAACCAAATTTTCAAAAGCAAAAAGAAAAAAAATGTTCATTGTGTAAAACAAAAGAAAACACTATAGTTTACATTGATTGCACCCTACAACAAGGATTGTTAGCTTTTAAAACAAACGTGGGAAAACAAATTAAACTTTAAAGATCAATTATGACAAAGAAGTGACAATCGCTTAGTAAAATAAATAAACAAAAGAAAACCAGAAACATGCGAAAAGATTAAAGAAAACAACAAAACAATAACAAATAAAATTTACAAATTTAAATATCACAATATCAAACCAAAGTAAGATAAAAATAATTTAGAAAAAAAAATTTACCTATTAAAATAAATCAAAAGAATCAATATAACATCTCAAAGACATTAAATGCAAGAAAAAGTTAAGATATAAATATTTTAATTCCATCATATAGCGTCCGTCGAATCCATGGAGAAGGCCTTCTACAACGAATTCGATCGGTAAGTGAACTAAATTCAATTTTTGTTTAATTTTATATTTTACTTTATTTCTTGCATTATGATTTGCATAACAAACAACCAAATGTGGAAAAAAAACTTGTAAATGAGCTCAAACCAATTTTATTACTTCCAACACAACGATATTCTGAGAGAGATCAAACATGTTATAACATGTTTGACGGTCATTTACTTAATACATGTCGTAATCGAATTTTGGTTACAACTTATAATAACTTATATACTTGATCAGCTGTTGGAACTGAGTTCATTGAACTTTACAAATTTTTTTTGGTTTGGTTTTTGTTATATACTTTATTTAAAATTTGCACCATGGGTCGGAAAATTTTATAATCCTACCACAATTTTATCTTTCGTTTAAAAAAAAAAAACAACTCTAAAAGCCTAGGTGTTTTCTTGGTAAATTTTAAAAATTATATTTCTAAGCTTTGTCAAAAAAATGTTTTTTTTTGTTGAGAAAAGATAATTGTTTTCACATGTTTTAAAATTTTTTCAAATATTATTTTTTTTAAATTGTATAACTTCTTAAGTTTACTTTCGATAACTATTGATATTTATTTATTTGTTAAAACTTTTCTATCATGTAAATATTATTTGTTAATTATTTAGAATTGTTAGAAATTTGTCTTAAATATTATTTTTTTTATTGTTAAGATACATAATTTTAAAACTAGAAGTCTCCAAATGTTAAAATTAAAAAATATTGAATTTTGTTAAACAAATTTTTTACCTTTATAAAATTAAAAATTATGAATATTGTGCATTTAAACATAATAAATATAGATATTATGATTGAGTAAATCTAAAGTTTTGGTCTTCTAATTTGTTTCATGTAAGGTAAAGGAAACATAAGTTTAAATTAGGGGTTCCAAAAATTAGAATATGCCATTGGAACAAGGTCTGGCGAGGGTTATGAGGCATACGTATCCAAAGCCATCTGGATGACGTAAAATTAGACAGGATAGAAAATAGTCAACTATAGTTTATTCTTAATTGTCAATGATAACTAGACTTGGGGCTTGTTGTTTGAATCTTTTGTTTTGCTGTCTAGTTCAGTAACTTAGTCCATTTATAAATTTTATTACTTTTGTTTTAGTTTTAACCGGGAGTCTATAATAAGAGCAATGTCTGAAAATGCAATGTTAGGAAATAGGACACGAACCCCCCACCCGGCTGCTTGCTAGCATATCAATGGCTCCCAAAGTCCTTATTTCCCTGGCAGTTGTTACAATCAATTTCATTGAAGTGATTTGATTATTGATTTGATTTTTATAAATAAATTCTCTAAATTTTCTCACACAGTGTCCTACGATTGTTAATGATATTATTTTCAATGCAGGTTTCCTTTATTGAATAATTTCCTTCAGGTACATTACAGGGGATAGGGTAAATTATGGTCCGATCCTCATAAAATTTGGTAGAGAGATTTTGGTTCTTATGAGACTTATTTATTTCATCGCTATACTCGTACTTTTAAAACGGATATGCCCGTTAAAGCTGTTTTTCGGTGATCCACTTGTATGGGGGCTATCCGAAAACGTGGACCGATATTATCCATTTTTAATACCAAATGAACACCCTAGCTCATTCCGTTCGGATTCTATAGTGTTTTCAACAGACAGACATACGGACAGATGGACGGACATGGCTAGATCGTCTTAGAATTTAATAAGAATCAAGAATATATATACTTTTGTGGGTCTATGATCATATTTCGATGTGTTACAAACGGAATGACAAAATCAATATACCCCCCAACTTTTTTTTGATGGTGGGTATAAAAATTTAAATGGACCAAACCAAATTTTTGAAATATTTTTCTATATAAGCTAAAAATCACAAAAATTTTGGCAATCGATATATAATAATAGAACTTAACATGGATCTTATATACATATGAGTAAGTATTGTACTTCTAACTGACGAATGGATCGATTCATAGAGATCGATGTCCATATGTAAAGCCTCCTTCAGAAATATACTTTTAATTTATGACACTTGCTTGGAGAGTAGTTTTATAAGATTTTTAAAACCATAATTATGAATGAGCGGCTAGTTAAACAATGTAACGGTGTAAAGGAAAACTCAGAGTTGAGTGCAGTATAATACATAGAAGAATATTGTAATATGTATGTATGTACTAATAAGAACAATTTATTACCTTCCTATATTGAGGAAAAGTAGAAAATGGCATGCGTTTAATAAATGATGACTTTACTAAGATTCAAAATAAAACATTGTTCAATTTTGGGCATTTTTAAATAATTTCGATTTATTTTCAACAATTCAGGATTCACCTATACTGTGTTTTTAAATTAAAAAGCTCAAGAGATAATGTTAGATTCAATATACTGAATTTTTAGTTCATTGACTTCTTTATGAATTAAAAGTATATAGTAGTTATATACAAATTTGTATGTTTACCGATTGTATACAGTAACACGTGTTGAAATCTTAATCTAAAAATTCATTCTCATATACATAGCTATTCAAACTCATTATTAAAGCATTATATAAAAACCGCAATAGTGTGGCGAAGACATCATTTCATCCATTATTTCGATGTCAAATACAGCTACTACCTACTGTAAAATTTTGTTTTAGGAAAATTTCTTTGTAAACGCCTGCTAAGTTTTCTTAAGTAAATGAAAAGATCTGATTTAAAATGTTTAAATGTTTTGTCAAATAATAAAATGACATTGACCTTTAAGTAAATCAATAAGTTTCTTCATCACTGTAAAATGTAAAATATAAATTTAAATTTAAATTAATAAAAAATATTATAATGTGTAAATAAATGAAACTATAAGAAATAAATTGATTAGATTATGATTTCTTACACTTGTAATTCGTTGCTAATATTTTGGAAAATATTATTCAAATTTTAAGAATTTTATTTAATTTTTCGAGTTCATTTACCTATTGGTCCAAGTGACCCAACTCAAAAAATCAATTTGGTTGAAATTTGCACCAAGGTTAGTACTATTGGATAGTAGGCTAGAAACACATTTTCAGCTCTATTGGTCAAGAACTACCGGACTTAGAAGAGGTCAATGTTGGTCTTTTTATTCAAATGAGTGTAACTTTTCACCTATTGGTCCTAGTAAAAATTGTCCAAAGGAGTTCATATAGCTATTTCTTCATTGTTTCCAAAAATTTGGCCTACTAACCAATAGTACTAACCTTGGTGCAAATTTCATCCAGATCAATTTTTTGAGTTGGGTCACTTGACACGAAAATGCCCATGTCTTTATTCTATCTACATCAAGGGGTGATTTTAACATGAAAGACAAAGATTGTGCAGGAAATCCAATAAATGGAAACATTATTTTATGAAAATTGTTGCAAAAGTGTCCTTATATTATATACTAATGAATCTGAATTTGTTCAGAATTCAACTTAATCGTTTGAGGCGAGCATTTCACGGAAAATGTGCTGAAGATGGACTAGGCATGAAAACTCCATTATGACAACGCTCTGACACATGTTGCAATATTTCTCAAAAACTATTTAGAAAGAAATGGTTGGAAAAATTAGCTTCAATGCCCTATAGCCTATACCTTTCCCCTTCCAATTCTTATTTGTTTTGATCGATGCAGAATGCTTTCTCTCCTTGAGATAAATATATACGCTTCTGTCCAGGCATTGTTCATTTGACGTGAGAACCATGTGTTATGACACTTTTAAAAGTACAATGGAAATTGTGACACTTTTGAAACAGATGTGTTTTGAAATTCTAGATTATCTCGAACACCGTCTTCCCGAAATTAATATTTTGTTAATACATAAACTCTTTATAACCCATGAACTTTATGTCATTATGAACATAGTGAGACTTTTTGTGGCGTCATAATATCTGTTGTACTTAAAGAATCATTGCTCGCCATGATAAATACAAATAAAAATCTCTTGCTCTGGCTTCCAAGAACGAAAAAAAAGTTATATGTAATAAACTTCATTATGTTAACAAAGTGATTAGAAAGTTGACGTTAAGCAGATAAACAGACCTAGAAAATCTTAAAATTATACTCAATTTATTCATATTAAAGTTATTTTTCTTTATCCTTCTTCCAACATAACGCCTGTACAATTTACAATATTTTTTAACAAATTCCAAGAAACAGAACACAAAAACAAAATAAAAATTCAACCTAAATGGAAGTAAATAAGTTCATTTCAAAGTAAAAGAAAGAAAATGATATTTTTATTTTTCATTTAAATATTTAACTTTTTGGGTGGAAAACAACATACTTTTTTCTTTAATATATTTTTCTTAAATTTATTTATTAAATACACTCACTGTTAGTTAAACAGATTAATTTTGGCATTAATTTTGTTATTTTTGCTTAGACATGGGAAATTTTAATAAAGACATAAATAGTCTTAGATTCTTAATTAAGCCATTTACATGAATACATTTTAGTTTGGCAAATGAAAAGGAATTTTTACAAAAAAAAAAAATGTTTTTCTCATTGATAATAAATTTCAATAATAGAGTGACGTATAAGTAATTTAAGTGAATGAGATAGGAATTAAATATTGTTCATACGCTACGTTGCATAGCTTATTCATGCAAAATACATAGAAAATCAATAATAACAAGTAGGAAAGTATAGTCGGGCGTGGCCGACCATATGATACCCTACACCAGTTATGAATATTAAATGTGATTTATTTTTCATAATAAAGTATTTATGTTCAATATTCCCTTGTTCCGATACATTTAAGCAATTAATGGATGAAAAACTAATTTTCTGAAAGAGGCTGTATATGGGGGCTAGGGGCAAATATGGACCAAGCCCGATAAAATTTTGTGAATATATTTATATTTACATAATATTTATTTGTGCTGAATTTCATCGCGATATTTATGTTTATAAGCTAATTTGGGACATTCAAGTAATTTTCTGAAGGGGACTTTGTATGGGAGCTAGGGTCAAATGGGGCCCGATCTTTATTTGGCAGGGTCATCAAGACTTCTATAAAACTTAGTTGTGCCGTATTTTATCGATATATCTGTATATTTAACATAATTATGAGCTCAGAAGTCCTTTTCGGGGGGTTCTGTTCTATGGGGGCTAGGTGAAATAATGGACCGATTTTAACCATTTTCAATAGGCTTCGTCCTTGGTCAAGTAAAATGTGCGTGCCAAATTTCATCCAATTATCTTGCGTCCTGTACCTTGCGCACAAGGTTTACTTGGACAGCCAGCCAGACGGACGGACGGGCGGACGGACATAGCTTAATCGACTCAGAAAATGATTCTAAGCCGATTGGTATACTTTAAGGTGGGTCTAGGACGAATATTTTTGTATGTTACAAACATCAGCACAAATCCAATATACCCTCCCCAAATCTTTACATGTTTGACATTTTGTTTAAAAAAGACTCAACATCAAATTTGATATTCGGGTTGTCTATTCTTCAAACTAATATGCATGTATTTTATAATAATATTTGTGAGCAAAGTGATAAGGATTTATAAATATTTTATGTATTTTTTCTATTACTTATACGCCAGACAAATATACATATTTATTTTTCTTCCAAATAAGGAAAATTCAAAGGGAATTCTGTTTTTTTTACTTTAAGGGTATACATTTTATTAAAATAAATTGTGTCCAAGAAAATTTATAAAAATGTTTTTTAAATCTCTGTTAAAATATAAGAACATTAGGTTAACTCATTTTATACGGAAAAATAAAAGTACTGGTGATCTTAACTAAAATTTGATATTTTAATATCTTAGATTACTTAAGAAGAGTATAATGAGCCTAAAAACGATTTTTCACGGGACACTCTAATCTTCATTCATCATCCCACAGCATAAACGGCTAAACATAGAATCAGGAAATTTTGATGTATTTTTTTATCCAGTAAGGAGGGGTTTTTGGAAATTTGTACATTTAGGGCTAGGTAGGTAGGTAGGTCGATAGGAGGATGTATACTACATCAAATCCGAAGAAATACACCTAGGCCACTATCGGGCCTGTTGTGCGCTCCTTATCATGAAAAAAAATGAAAGAATTATTTTTCAGTGTTCAGAAACTCAGTTTCCTGAACGTAATTCCTAAGAATCTTCCAATCAGTGTTAGTCAGGAATGTTATTTCCGGAATAACATCACTTCCAAGATATTTGGATCTAACTTCGACGAATGCCTGACAATGGCAAAGAAAGTGCTCCAGAGTTTCACTGTCCTCTCCACATGCTCTACATTCGCCTTAATCCGCACGTCCAATTTTGCATAGATGTGCTCGTAGTCCTGTGTGTCCACTCAGAATACGTACCATCATACTAACTTCAGACTTGCTCATTTTGAGGAGATTTTTCGTCTTGCTCTCATCAGGGTCACCCCATAGGATCTTCGTGGTTCTACCCACTGTTTCATTATTCCAAGAGGCCTTATGGGATTCTCTCACCCATATTTTTAGTTCAGCTTTTGTTGCGTCGAATGGTTTTGCGTTTGTCAGGTTAACTGCCTCGAGCTCCCTTCCCTTTAAAGCTATTACATTCGCCCTTTCGGTACCGACTACTCCCGAGTGGGCTGGTACCCATATGATGTGAACCTTACCTCTGGGAGAATATTCAGTTAAAGCTTTCTTACAATCCAATAGGGACTTAGATTTAGTTCTATCGTCTGATATCGCACTAATTGCCTTCTGGCTATCGGTAAATATATTAAGCGCTGTGGGCGCCATATTTATTCTAATCCAATTTACGCATTGCTCTTACTTTTGCCTGGAAGCTTGTGTTATGATTTGGTAAACGGTGGTATATTTCTGTTTCTGGGTCTTCAATATAGAAACCCAGCCCCACTTTGTCCCCCAATTTAGAGCCATCCGTGTAGCAACGGATTCCTACTGGTATTTGCTCTAATGTTCCGCTTGACCAAGACATTCTATCTGGGATCAGCGTTTCAAAGTTTCCGACATATTCTGTGTCTGGTATACGATCAGGCACGTCCGATGATTGTGTATAACCTTCCAATGTGTCCAGTATACATTGATGACGTGTCCTATAACCGCTTTTGGCCAGTTCGCCTAAAGTAATGAGCCGTTCGGCTGTAAGCGCCGCCTCATATCTTAAATATATTTCAATGGGTGAAATATCTAGCAACGTTTCCAGAGCCTTGGTTGGAGTAGTACACATGGCACCACTTATACTCAAGCAGCATGTACGCTGAACTCCCTGTAGTAGTTTGATATTGAACTTTTGGCATAAAGCAGTCCACCAGATTATCGAAGCATAAGCTAGAATTGGTCTAATTACACTTTTATAAAGCCAATTTGTCATAGTAGGACTAAGATCACATTTCATGCCTATAGTTCTCCTACATATCGCCCAGCACCGATGTGCCTTGTTGATCCTATCCTCTATGTGGTGTCTCCATTTTAATTTCCGGTTGAGGATTACACCTCAACTTAATTTTTGTCTTTCTTGTGAAAAGACACATTTAGGGCTAAAAAAGCGAAAAACGGGTAAGACAGGTCTTCTTAATTATCTTACACAATATTAGTGATACAAGACAAAAGTTGCACCTGTATCTACTCTTAAAATGAGTAGATGGGTGTCTGGTACTTTTTTGAAATTCGTGCTTTTAAGGGATGAAAAATGTAATAAAGGTGATTTTGGTAACTTTTCTGGCTCTTTATAACTTTTGAACTAATTAACATAATCAAATTTTTATAAATATTTTGGATACATCTCCAAAAATTATGAGAACCTGTTTCATACTTTTTTAAAATTCAGTCCTTTTTGGGTGTAAGAGGGAGAAAACTGTATTTATGGCACTTTTTTTTGCGCATTAAGAAAATTTTTTCGGTTTATTGAATTATTCCTATTAAATTACTGACTAACTCTGTACTATTTATTGTGATAAAATTTTTGCTATTTCACCGGGGAAAAAAGTACCAAAAAAGGGGAAAAACGGGAAACTTAATGTTATTCAAACTCATTGAGTCAATTTTTATAAAATATGAAAATGTAGTTTATTTACTTATGCAAAATAAGCTGTTTGTATATTATTTTCGAATTCGAGTACTAAGGCCTATTATAGGAGCAAATTCTAGTAAATTTTTTGGTACTTTTTGAAAGCACAATTTTTTTGGAACGAATAAATGCAGATTTGAATCGTTTGAGTTTTATCTGTGATATATATAGATTTAAATAGGGAACATTTTGTAAACTTAATTCTCAAAAAAGTATAGTTCGAAGCGAAAAGGCGAAAAATTGTACTAGTTTTATTAGTACTTCCCAGTAAGGTAGAATTCATTCCACTTTTGGTACTTTTTCTTTCTTCAAATGGTATTCTTTAAATGATTTTTAATATGAATTCAAAACACATGATTATTAAACATACACGGTCCTCATTGAATAATATTCTATTATTTTTTCTCATAAATGGTAATTTTTTAATTTTCTAAAATATTCAACCTAGAAACATTAATTTTAACATACATGGTCTTGACTGAATAATATTCTGTAAGTGGGAACTCTTTGGTACTTTTCCATTCTTCAAATGGTACTTTTTGTATTCTCTACAATGGTTAACCGGACACATGACACACGGTCCTTATTAAATGAGAATTTATTGAGAGAGATTTTTGTACTTTTTCGTTTTCCCGATGGTACTTTTTGATATTTTTACGATATTGAACATAGAAATATAAAATTTAAAATATAGGGACCTTATTGAATGAGAATCTACTGAAAGGGACTTTTGGTACTTTTTCATTCATTCAAATTATATTTTTTGAATTGATTAAATTTGAACGAATTCTTAATATAATTGTATTAAGAGTTCTTTAAAGCATGATATTTAGATAACATTTTATATAATTTTTGATGTTTAATTAATCGTTAAAGTTTAATGCGGGTCATTGTATCCAAAGCAAACTTTCCAAGAGAATTAAGGACAACCTCAAAGTTGTTCTGCGTCTTTGTTCTAACTGCAAATATTATAACAAAATAAATATTTTCATGTTTTAAATTTCATAGAAATATTCATGTTTTTGGACAATAAACTTGTGGTAGTAAGTACTATTAGAATTTTCTAAAATTCTACGGTGAAGTTTTTTTGGTGTAACAAGTATTCTTTCAAATATTTCCAAGTAAAAGTAGAGACACATTCCAAAATTGCCTATTTCTTAATAGGGATTTTAAAAGGGTGACCCAAATCATACCATAAAAAAAAGTTTCGGAGCATACATGTAGCCTAAACATTTAACAGCTTAAATGTTCTTTTAAATAATTTAGCCTGTTATATATTTGATTTTATTTAATTATTTTTGAGAGATAAATGAATGATAATCATTTTCTAAAAAATCTCTAAATTGTTTTTTTGCGTGTTTGTGGTATTTTTAAGTTATTAGATGTTAACATCTTTTTGTGGTTTTTCTTTGTCATTAAAAGGTTAAAGGATTTAACTTTTTTTAATAAAAATTCAGACGAAATTTCTTAATAGAGATTAAACTTTTAAATGTTTGCGGTTAAGAAAATTCGGTGGAAATATAAAAAATTCAAGGCTTGCTTATATTTGTAATCACTACGTTGTGTAAAATCGTAGCAGAACCTTAGGGAATATAAACATTTTTTAAATATGACTTACTATAGTTTCATATAGGAGTTTAACACTTTTAAGCGTAAGAAGTATAAAACACAACTTAATTGGTTAGTTAGTCAGTTAGTTAGTTAGTTAGTTAGTTAGTCAGTTAGTTAGTTAGTTAGTCAGTTAGTTAGTTAGTTAGTCAGTTAGTTAGTTAGTTAGTTAGTTAGTAGTCAGTTAGTTAGTTAGTTAGTTAGTTTAGTTAGTTAGTTAGTTAGTAGTTAGTTCGTTAGTAGTTTAGTTAGTTAGTTAGTTAGTTAGTTAGTTAGTTAGTTAGTTAGTTAGTTAGTTAGTTAGTTAGTTAGTTAGTTAGTTAGTTAGTTAGTTAGTTAGTTAGTTAGTTAGTAGTTAGTTAGTTAGTTAGTTAGTTAGTTAGTTAGTTAGTTAGTTAGTTAGTTAGTTAGTTAGTTAGTTAGTAGTAGTAGTTAGTTAGTTAGTTAGTAGTTAGTTAGTTAGTTAGTTAGTTAGTTAGTTAGTTAGTTAGTTAGTTAGTTAGTTAGTTAGTTAGTTAGTTAGTTAGTTAGTTAGTTAGTTAGTTAGTTAGTAGTTAGTTAGTTAGTTAGTTAGTAGTTAGTTAGTTCGTTAGTTAGTTAGTTAGTTAGTTAGTAGTTAGTAGTTAGTTAGTTAGTTAGTTAGTTAGTTAGTAGTTAGTTAGTTAGTTAGTTAGTTAGTTAGTTAGTTAGTTAGTTAGTTAGTTAGTTAGTTAGTTAGTTAGTTAGTTAGTAGTTAGTTAGTTAGTTAGTTAGTTAGTTAGTTAGTAGTTAGTTAGTTAGTTAGTTAGTTCGTTAGTTAGTTAGTTAGTTAGTTAGTTAGTTAGTTAGTTAGTTAGTTAGTTAGTTAGTTAGTTAGTTAGTTAGTTAGTTAGTTAGTTAGTTAGTAGTTAGTTAGTTAGTTAGTTAGTTAGTTAGTAGTTAGTTAGTTAGTTAGTAGTTAGTTAGTTAGTTAGTTAGTTAGTTAGTTAGTTAGTTAGTTAGTTAGTTAGTTAGTTAGTTAGTTAGTTAGTTAGTTAGTTAGTTAGTTAGTTAGTTAGTAGTTAGTTAGTTAGTAGTTAGTTAGTTAGTTAGTTAGTTAGTTAGTTAGTTAGTAGTTAGTTAGTTAGTTTAGTTAGTTAGTTAGTTAGTTAGTTAGTTAGTTAGTTAGTTAGTTAGTTAGTTAGTTAGTTAGTTAGTTAGTTAGTTAGTTAGTTAGTTAGTTAGTTAGTTAGTTAGTTAGTTAGTAGTTAGTTAGTTAGTTAGTTAGTTAGTTAGTTAGTTAGTTAGTTAGTAGTTAGTTAGTTAGTTAGTTAGTTAGTTAGTTAGTTAGTAGTTAGTAGTTAGTTAGTTAGTTAGTTAGTTAGTTAGTTAGTTAGTTAGTTAGTTAGTAGTTAGTTAGTTAGTTAGTTAGTTAGTTAGTTAGTTAGTTAGTTAGTTAGTTAGTTAGTTAGTTAGTAGTTAGTTAGTTAGTTAGTTAGTAGTTAGTTAGTAGTTAGTTAGTTAGTTAGTTAGTTAGTTAGTTAGTTAGTTAGTTAGTTAGTTAGTTAGTTAGTTAGTTAGTTAGTTAGTTAGTTAGTTAGTTAGTTAGTTAGTTAGTTAGTTAGTTAGTTAGTTAGTTAGTTAGTTAGTTAGTTAGTTAGTTAGTTAGTTAGTTAGTTAGTTAGTTAGTTAGTTAGTTAGTTAGTTAGTTAGTTAGTTAGTTAGTTAGTTAGTTAGTTAGTTAGTTAGTTAGTTAGTTAGTTAGTTAGTTAGTTAGTAGTAGTTAGTTAGTTAGTTAGTTAGTTAGTTAGTTAGTTAGTTAGTTAGTTAGTTAGTTAGTTAGTTAGTAGTAGTTAGTTAGTTAGTTAGTTAGTTAGTTAGTTAGTTAGTTAGTTAGTTAGTTAGTTAGTTAGTTAGTTAGTTAGTTAGTTAGTTAGTAGTTAGTTAGTTAGTTAGTTAGTTAGTTAGTTAGTTAGTTAGTTAGTTAGTTAGTTAGTTAGTTAGTTAGTTAGTTAGTTAGTTAGTTTGCCAAAACTCCCGCTATCAGCTCTCCTACAGTATATTTTACTTATTCCACCACAATGCATACATTGAGGTCATTCACTGAATGCTTGTCCAAGAGTAGAACCTTAATAGAAGAACTGTGTATCTTCTACTTCTTAATTTATTTGTTAGATATTTGTTTAAGTATTTAAATTTTAATATCTAAAGTTCAGATTCTGAGTCATAATTGACACATTATAAAATCCTACTACCTACGGCTTCTGAGTCAATTTTTAATGCTATTGCAGACCTCATGTGTATTGTAAGTATGCTACTATAGTGGTATACATATGTTGTAATATAAGTTTATTTTTATCCTATCGCATGTCTAAGTAGAAGATAAGTCATTTTGTATTCTTCTCTGTTAACAACAATAATGAGCTACTTTCAGTTTACCCTAAACATAGAGCTGCCTTTTACCTTTACAATATTATATACTTTACTTTACAAGATGAGTTCTCCTTTCAGTAAGCTAGTACTACAACAAGTAAGTGTTATAAAAAAGTTAGCGATGCTTATATAAATTGAATGTGAAAATTCAACATTATATAATCAGAAAGTTGTCTTGTTAAGTTCTTAGTTGAACATTTTTATTTTGAAATAAATTTTATGATGGCACGTGTAGTACTATTTCTACATTGGAAAGAATGTTATCTAGAAAAATCGTAATAATATTCATAAGTATAGCGTTTTAAATTATACATTACATTCAAAAAGAAGATAAAATTTATACACAAAAAAAACGAATCTCAAAAAATTTTAAATAAAACAATTAATCAAAAATTTTGAAAGGGTTCAATTTATTTTGTATTTGAACCATGCAATTGTAAGCTCAAATACTTTTTAGACAATAACAAATATAAAAAAAAAACAATTTTTTGGACTATGAAATCAATAATAAATTGTAATTGAATTTTTGTTATATGTTGAACTAAATAAAATTATTGAAAACTAGGTTCTGATAATTGAAAACGTTTTCAGTTTTGTCTGTGTATTTATTGTAGCTTTAACCCTTTATTAATTAAATCACTATTTACTTGTTTTAATTAGCTGCTTCAAATGTTTTCAATTTAAAATTTTTGTTCAAATTTGAGATTTTTCAACTTTTTAAGTATTTTCCTTATAAACAAATTTAATCTATTTTACACAATACTATTCTTTAAATAATTAAATTAATTTGGTTATTGCTTTAAATTGTGGCTTTTAATAGAAGCAAAAATTTCTTTCAAGTAAATTAAAGGAAGCGTATACTTAATATTTAATAATTTTCATATATAAATAAAAATCATACGCACTGTTGAGTAGTAATGTATCATGTAAATGATGAAAATTGCTGTATTAAATAGTACTGAGTAGTAAATTGTTGAATATTCAAAGATCGCATATTATTAAGGATACTCAATATCATAATTTATTTACTTAAAGAACTTCATCTCTGTTACAATTTTTAACTTATTAATTTTTAATTTTTTAAGGAAGAATACCATAACTTTTTAAATTTTATTTTTTAAAAAATATTAAATGATCTATTCTAAAAGACTTCTTGAATTCTCAAATTCATTTTAAATTTAAATTTTTTAAATTTTTTTCTCATGCTCATGACTACATAAAGATTATGAGGAGAAAAATAACCCAAACTATTTAATATAAAATTTACCAAATCTTTCTCCAAAGCATTTAATGTTTTGTACCTAATAAATCTTAAAATTAATTTATGTTTGTGAACATTTAGTTTCTATTTTGTTCACTTTGTGCAGAGCCTGTGTCAGCTCAATCAAAAGTTTTATTTAGTTAGCCACAAACCAATTAATTAGGAAAAAGTTGTGCGTAAACTTTATTTTAACCTAGCACACACTAATTTCTAACTTTCTTATAATGTATTCTTCGACATCCTGTCGATTAAACTTGCCTATTTTTAGCACATATATAATATTCCAAACACATAGTAAGGGTACTTTGGTTTGCTCGAATTGTATTTTCTTGATTTTTTTTTATATTACAGTATATTTGGCACAAAATATCCTTAGAGAGTATAAAAGAGCATAAAATTAAATAGAATATGAAAAGAAATCCCAAATGAGGTTTTTTAATCGATGAGAGCAAGTAGTTGAAATATCATTCTAAAATTTCATTTACTATGACTAGACTATGACTAGACTACGACTAGACTATGACTAGACTATGACTAGACTATGCTAGACTATGACTAGACTATACTAGACTATGACTAGACTATGACTATACTATGACTATACTATGACTAGACATGACTAGACCTATGACCGAGACTATGAATAAATATGACTAGACTATGACTAGACCTATGAATAGCTAATGAAGGACTATGACTAGACTATGACTGACCTATGAACTAGACTATGACTAACTATGAACTAGACTATGACAGACTATGACTAGACTATGACTGACTATACTAGACTATTCTAGACTATTACTAGACTATGACAGAACTATGAATAGACCTAGACTAGACTAGCTAGACTATGACTAGACTATGACTAGACTATGAACTAGACTATGACTAGACTATGACGGACTATAATAGACTATGACTAACTATGACTAGACTATGACGAGACTATGACTAGACTATGACTAGCTATGACTAGACATGACTAGACTATGCAGACATGACGAGACTATTCCTAGACATGAGACTAGACTATGACGAGACTATGACTAACTATGCTAACTATGACTATCTATGACGAGACTATGACTAGATGACTAGACTATGACCAGACATACTAGACTATGACTAGACTAATGACTAAGATATGACTGACTATGACTAGACTATGACTAGCACTAATGACTAGAATCTATGACTAGACTATGACTAGACTATGACTAACTATCACTAGACTAGGACTAGACTATGAACTAGACTATGACTAGAACTATGAACTAGACTATGACTAGACTATGACTAGACTAGACTAGACTATGACTAGACTATGACTAGACTATGACTAGACTATGACTAGACTATGACTAGACTAGACTAGACTATGACTAGACTATGACTAGACTATGACTAGACTATGACTAGACTAGACTAGACTATGACTAGACTATGACTAGACTATGACTAGACTATGACTAGACTATGACTAGACTATGACTAGACTATGACTAGACTAGGACTAGACTATACTAGACTATGACAGACTATGACTAGACTATGACTAGACTATGACTAGGACTATGACTAGACTATGACTAGACTATGACTAGACTATGACTAGACTATGACTAGACTATGACTAGACTATGACAACTATGACTAGATATGACTAGACTATGACTAGACTATGACTAGACTATGACTAGACTATGACTAGACTATGACTAGACTATGACTAGACTATGACTAGACATGACTAGACTATGACTAGACTATGACTAGACTACTGACTAGACTATGACTAGACTATGACTAGACTATGACTAGACTATGACTAGACTATGACTAGACTATGACTAGACTAGACTATGACTGAACTTGATAACCACTTAAGTTTTTTTAAGTAAATAATAAAACAATATATCTATACGTCTATAAACTATAAGCCAAAACCTTCTCGTTTAAGTAAATTAATTTTCTCTTATTAAAAAAATGCACTTAATTTTTATATTCCACACGCATATTCCATTATCAAGGTTTTCAATCATTAAAAAATATTCTTTAGCACAATGAAAATATTTAACCCTTTCAGGGTCAAAAATAATTTATGTCTAGAAAAAAACTTGAAAACTTATATTTAAGATAATTTGAGTATGCTGAATCCGGGAAAAATAATATTTTTTGAATTTGAGTTTTCCCTAGTGAGTTATAGAAGGTGAAAGTTAAATGTCGAATATATTCGACATTCGAAAAACAGTCTCCAAAAAGTACCACCAATATTTTTTATGAATTTTTTTTTTTTTTGTAAAATGTCTTTTTAAACTTCTTTCAATACAATACAATTTAAATCTGCATAGTCCAATCTCCTAAAATACAATTTTTTTGGCCATTAAATGAAGCTGTTTTTTAAACGTTGTTAAAAAGCACCTTTTAAAAAGTAGTCATAAGTGACAATTTCTTAAAATCTGACTTTAAATACTTTTAAAATACGGAAGATCTTTCAAAATCTCAATTATAAATATAATAAAGTCTTCATTTTCATCTAAAAGAAAAAAATTAAAACTAAAGTTAAATATTATACCAAAAAAATGTTTAAAAACAGAGAGAATATATTCGACATTACAATATATTCGACAAAACCAAGGAAAGGGTTAAGCATATTGCATAAGCGATTATTAAGTAATAATAAATGATTAAAATTAATTTTAAAAGCTACACGTTAATTTTAAACGTTTACGTAAAAAAAACAAGTATTAAATATTGCATAACTATATTTTATAATTAACAAGTAATAATAAAGAATAATATGGATTTTCATATAAACCTTCATTAGCCTCGCAAACAATGTAATCTGTGCATTTGCGATTTTCTGTTGAATTTGTCATAAATTGTATGGGATTCTAAGTAAATAATTCAAAATTATTTTAAAAATTTTCACAATTATCTTCCTTTTACATTTTTACTTTCATATGTGTATTTAAAGTCCTGATTTTTTTTTTTTTTTTTTAATTTTCAACTAAATTTTATGTAACTTTCCTATGTTTTTATGTTTGTGAAAGTTTTAAAATGTCATTTTGTTACAAGCAAACTGATCGACATACAACAAGAGTTTTTTGGATGTGTATGTATGTCAACAATATTTTCAAGCAATTTTGTTTATGCGTATTTTTGTTGGAACTAAGTTTCACCATGGGCGTAATGGCAAAGTATTTCTTTATAGTATTAAAGATAAAGTTCCTAGTGTATTAGAAATAAAGTAATTAATTGATGCTTAAGTAGTTAGTTGGTGAGCGATAAAAATAAGTTTGAGTATTGTTTATTTTTCGAATAGGTTTTAAAATGCGTGAATTTTATTTTTAAAGTAATTGTTTTAAGTTTAGAATAATTTTTCCTGATAGAAGTCTAATTTAGCCTAGAGACCTAGGTGTATTTCTTCGGATTTGATGTATATACATTCTCTTTCAAACTAACTAACTAACTAACTAACTAACTAACTAACTAACTAACTAACTAACTAACTAACTAACTAACTAACTAACTAACTAACTAACTAACTAACTAACTAACTAACTAACTAACTAACTAACTAACTAACTAACTAACTAACTAACTAACTAACTAACTAACTAACTAAATAACTAACTAACTAAATAACTAACTAACTAAATAACTAACTAACTAAATAACTAACTAACTAAATTGCTACCTTAATTATAATTCATATTAAAATCTTGACTCTTTTGTAAAGACAACTATTTTTAAAACCTTACTAAAAAGCATTTTGAATTCTAAAATTACACCACAATATTTTCCTACTACTTAAGGACTTAGTAAACTAATGAAATAATTTCAGTATGTGTGCTTTTACCAAATTGCTATGGCATTTAAGTAACATTTAAACATTACTTACTACTTCCATAAAATAAATCAATTTACTTAAAGTGGATCCTTGTATGAAGTATTTATATCGCCCACAATTTGGTCAACAACATGAATCTAATTGTTATCCAAGGGATGCTTTTAACTTTTATATTATAATCCCACTAGACAGAAGTGTCACAGCTGTGTCTTGTCGTTTCCTTATCATCCTTAATAAGAGTCGTTAAAAAGAAAATTAAATAATTTATTGTGTTTTTCATAACCTTCCTGTTAGACTTAAAACCAAGAAAACCTGTTTCATATTAAATATATAATTTCGTATTATGTTGTTTGTTGTTTATTTAATTTGTAGGAAAATTACCCATTAAAAACTTACATTGCAAATATTGTCAACTTGTTTATAAGCAAAATTTTTATAAGCGAATATTTACTCATGGTTTATATAAAATACAAAAACAAATATGAAAACTTAATATACCCATAGTTTTTCCTATTTGTCTAAAAAAAACTATGAGCTCAAAAGCTCTCTTCAAAGCTCTAAATTGTTCTGTAAAGTAGCGATATATGATATTATATAACTGTCTATTTTTAAGTCAGGCTTGTGGTTGAAAATGTTGTTATTTTTTTATGTGATACTTTCAATGTCAATATTTTTTAGCCACATATGTTGAAACTCCTAACTTTTAAAAAATAATAATTATATCGAAGCTGGAATACCCTTGAAATGTTTTTGTAAATAACTTGAACCCAAAAGCAATGCTCTTTTCATGAATTTAAAAATCCTTGTAAATATTGTGTTCACTTTAATTCCTAATAATAAATTTATAATTACACGTAATTCGCCCTCAATAAACCATAACAAAAGTAAATATTTACTTTAGGAATCATTGGTGTTTTCCCTTAAAAAAATGTTTTGCTTGCGGGAATGTAGTTAATCATTTGATTATTTGTAAAGGAATTGTTAATAGAACAAAATAATGCTGAAATGAATATATATTTAAATATATCGAGAAAGAATGCAGCTTTTGGGGACAACAGTGAAAATTCTCCAACTAGAGCAGACACACAACATTAAGTGCTACAGCCACTCAGGGCTTATGACTCTCTTACAAGGTCTAAACATATTCTAGTCATAGTCTAGTCATAGTCTAGTCATAGTCTAGTCATAGTCTAGTCAGTCTAGTCATAGTCTAGTCATAGTCTAGTCATAGTCTAGTCATAGTCTAGTCATAGTCTAGTAGTCTAGTCATAGTCTAGTCATAGTATAGTCATAGTAGTCATAGTCTAGTCATAGTCTAGTCATAGTCTAGTCATAGTCTAGTCATAGTCTAGTCATAGTCTAGTCATAGTCTAGTCATAGTCTAGTCATAGTCTAGTCATAGTCTAGTCATAGTCTAGTCATAGTCTAGTCATAGTCTAGTCATAGTCTAGTCATAGTCTAGTCATAGTCTAGTCATAGTCTAGTCATAGTCTAGTCATAGTCTAGTCATAGTCTAGTCATAGTCTAGTCATAGTCTAGTCATAGTCTAGTCATAGTCTAGTCATAGTCTAGTCATAGTCTAGTCATAGTCTAGTCATAGTCTAGTCATAGTCTAGTCATAGTCTAGTCATAGTCTAGTCATAGTCTAGTCATAGTCTAGTCATAATCTAGTCATAGTCTAGTCAAGTCTAGTCATAGTCTAGTCATAGTCTAGTCATAGTCTAGTCATAGTCTAGGTCATAGTCTAGTCATAGTCTAGTCATAGTCTAGTCATAGTCTAGTCATAGTCTAGTCATAGTCTAGTCATAGTCTAGTCATAGTCTAGTCATAGTCTAGTCATAGTCTAGTCATAGTTAGTCATAGTCTAGTCATAGTCTAGTCATAGTCTAGTCATAGTCTAGTCATAGTCTAGTCATAGTCTAGTCATAGTCTAGTCATAGTCTAGTCATAGTCTAGTCATAGTCTAGTCATAGTCTAGTCATAGTCTAGTCATAGTCTAGTCATAGTCTAGTCATAGTCTAGTCATAGTCATAGTCTAGTCATAGTCTAGTCATAGTCTAGTCATAGTCTAGTCATAGTCTAGTCATAGTCTAGTCATAGTCTAGTCATAGTCTAGTCATAGTCTAGTCATAGTCTAGTCATAGTCTAGTCATAGTCTAGTCATAGTCTAGTCATAGTCTAGTCATAGTCTAGTCATAGTCTAGTCATAGTCTAGTCATAGTCTAGTCATAGTCTAGTCATAGTCTAGTCATAGTCTAGTCATAGTCTAGTCATAGTCTAGTCATAGTCTAGTCATAGTCTAGTCATAGTCTATTCATAGTCTAGTCATAGTCTAGTCATAGTCTAGTCATAGTCTAGTCATAGTCTAGTCATAGTCTAGTCATAGTCTAGTCATAGTCTAGTCATAGTCTAGTCATAGTCTAGTCATAGTCTAGTCATAGTCTAGTCATAGTCTAGTCATAGTCTAGTCGTAGTCTAGTCATAGTCTAGTCATATTCTAGTCTGGATGTAGTCACTCGTACTTTAAATTTTTACCTCACACTCATATTTTAGGCTCCCTTAATTACTGAAAGATCTTAAGTATGGTTCTCGTAATCGTTTACATACATATGCCCGTGGTTGAAAGTGTAAATATGTTATATGATCTTTTGTTTGTCTATTAATTTGTCCCCCAAACTGATGTAGACTAAAGGGTAGAATGTCAAAATTTAAGAATTTTGCATGGTATTGAATCTGGTAAACAATTTTTGTTGTTAAGTGTTACAAATATGATTTATTGCTACTACAGCAGCTATAGTTTCTGCTGGAAAAAAACTAAGATTTAATTCAGCGAACATCATAAACATGCCACTCAAAGTTTTTAAATTTTTGTGTTGACATTTAGGTTCCATTTTACACTTCACACAAGTAACTTGCAAGTGTTTATTAAAGCACTAGAATTGTCACATGTTATGAAAAGAATAACTATTTTACAATGAAATTTTGTTAAAATATTGTTTGATTTTAATTGAATTTTAAATAGAACGTGACTAGAAATTTAAATTGTTGTATATTCCTGGTAAAGACGTTTTCAATTTACTTAGTTTTAATATATGTATGTAAATAAAAACAGGTGCAAGAAATAAACAATTAGATTTTATTACATTAAAATCCTTAATATATTTCTTTTGTATTTTTGTACTCTTTTACTTTTAACTATAACATCTTTCAATATCAATTAGTACATTCATATGTATGTATACCTATGTGTTTATATCAACACAAATATCATGTTTAACGAATCAATTGAACTGCTGTCAACTGTGCATCAACTACCTTGATAAGGGATAATACATTTTACCAATATTAATTTACATTTATGATCTTCATTTAAATTTTTTATACATATGCTCTTATTAAAGGTTGAATATGTAATTTAATAAGTATTGATTTAAATCAATGTTTAATATTTCAACTGATTTCGTTTTCGTCGAGTTTATATGAAAATATTATTTACCCTTTAATAGAAGTGGTGGTTAGTAAAATTTACAAACAATAATTATTGCCAATTATCCTTTCCTTTTAGAGTACATGTTTTAAAGTATTTATTCTTATTTGAAGGCATCTTTTGAAACTTTGTTTTCTTCTTAAATATTAATTTTGTGATATAAAATTGCCAGGCATAAAAACTTAACTTAAAGCTTAATTGGTCTGCTTCAAATCTGAATTATCCTTCATATATTTTTATACCTTACACCATTATAGTGGGTGTAAGGTATAGCTTTGTTCCGATATTTGCAACACATAAAACTTTTGGTTCTAGATCCATCTTAAGGTTCAATAATTGGCTTACAATCATTTTCTAAATCGATTAAGCCTTGTCACTCCAACTGTCCATACATATAAACCTTGTAATCCTTTCCATCAGGATAGTATATGTCTGATCATATGTTCAATATTGCAGATTTTCATTCACTCTGGTCTCTAAATCTTTAATTTGATATTTCAAAATTCAAAGCTCAATATTTTAGAAAATTCAGAAAGCACCTTTTAAAGAAGGAAATGGTACCAAAAAGTCCCCAATTATAAGTTATATTTTACTGCGGACTCTACATGCTTGATTTCATGTTTATAGGTTCAATATTATAGAAAACTCGAAAAGTACCAGTTAAAGAATGAAAAAGTACTAAAAAATAGTACCAAAAGTCCCCAATTATAAGTTATATTTTACTGCGGACCCTACATGCTTGATTTCATGTTTATAGGTTCAATATTATAGAAAACTCAAAAAGTATCAGTTAAAGAATGAAAAAGTACTAAAAAATAGTACCAATAACTATTTTTTAGTACTTTTTCCAGAGTTACAAATAACAACCCATTAGCATATTTAACTTTTCATAATTTCAAATGTTTTTTTTTTAACCCGCCCTAAAATTGGGGAATATAGATTTTGTCATTCTGTTTATAATACATTGAAATATTGGTTCTGGATCCTTATTAATTTCTAAGACAATCTAGCAATGTCCGTCTGTCTGTCTGTCTGTCTGTCTGTCTGTCTGTCTCTCTGTCTGTTGAAAACAATATAGGGTTCGAAAGGAAGGATATAAAGGGTTGGAAGTTTCTACAAATATTACACACATAAAGTTTGTTTGGTATTGAAAATGAACAAAATCAGCCATCGTTTCTTCGACATCAACAAGACTTGTATGAACAAAAATCGTCCTACAAAATTTTACGAAGATCGAGGCATAACCCTACCATCCATATAGAAAATGACTTTAACGCTCATTAGTGTCTTTTATGAGGATCTGTCCATATTTGAGAACAATGACAACACACAGTTTCATATGTAATATGTTGTTCTTGTACTCTTTTGTGTGTTTTTATAAACAGACAAACTAAGTATAAGAACAATATTAACCATATGAAACAGTATGTTGTTGTTGATTTTTCTCTTTGTCAAATTATGCACAAAAATACAAATTTTTGATAAAATTTTAAAATTTTTGGAACGATTTTTCTAAATCTAAATAGCGATTTTCTCGAAAGCATTATGACGGACAGGCAGACATGACTCAGTAGACTCCGTCATCTATAAGGACCAGGAATATATGCAAAAACTTTATACAGTCGGATAATTATATTATAGAAATTACAAACGGAATGACAAGCTTATATGTGCCCTACTCACGAAGGTAAGTGAAATAAAAATATACATATGTGTCCTATGTACGTACATGAATATATTCTACAGGAAATGTACTTTATTGTAAATATGTAACTTTATATGAACATATATGTACATCAAAGTACGAAATTAAACTTAATCGTTTGACTGGCGCAGCATACATACATAAGTACATATGTTTTCCCACTTCAAATGTGTGAAATTTTTTATAAAACGCTCGTGGTATGATTAATGTCAAAACAAGGCGTTAAATGTTTGTTATATAAATATGTTATGCCCTCAAAAGTTTTCGTACACAATCTTTCAACTTAAAAACGTGACTTTCTTACAAACAATAACTCCGTTATATAACTTATGTGCAGTGAAGACGTGCCAAATGTCTGTTAACTATGAAAGTTGTTTTATAAACTTATAGCACAACAATGAAAATAAGAATTATTAAGTTAAATAACATAAAAATCCAAACAGTGAAATAATTTTACAAGAAAATTTTGTTAAATTTATGGCAATAATTTAAGAAAATTTTCCAGCACTTAATAAAATTTAAATAATATTTTCAGTTTAATTAAGTTAGTTAGTTAGTTAGTTAGTTAGTTAGTTAGTTAGTTAGTTAGTTAGTTAGTTAGTTAGTTAGTAAGTTAGTTAGTTGGTTAGTTAGTTAGTTAGTTAGTTAGTTAGTTAGTTAGTTAGTTGGTTAGTTAGTTAGTTAGTTAGTTAGTTAGTAAGTTAGGTAGTTAGTTAGTTAGTTAGTTAGTTAGTAGTTAGTTAGTTAGTTAGTTAGTTAGTTAGTAGTTAGTTAGTTAGTTAGTTAGTAGTTAGTTAGTTAGTTAGTTAGTTAGTTAGTTAGTTAGTTAGTTAGTTAGTTAGTTAGTTAGTTAGTTAGTTAGTTAGTTAGTTAGTTAGTTAGTTAGTTAGTTAGTTAGTTAGTAGTTAGTTAGTTCGTTAGTTAGTTAGTTAGTTAGTAGTTAGTTAGTTAGTTAGTTAGTTAGTTAGTTAGTTAGTAGTTAGTTAGTTAGTTAGTAGTTAGTTAGTTAGTTAGTTAGTTAGTTAGTTAGTTAGTTAGTTAGTTAGTTAGTTAGTTAGTAGTTAGTTAGTTAGTTAGTTAGTTAGTTAGTAGTTAGTTAGTTAGTTAGTTAGTTAGTTAGTTAGTTAGTTAGTTAGTTAGTTAGTTAGTTAGTTAGTTAGTTAGTTAGTTAGTTAGTTAGTTAGTTAGTTAGTTAGTTAGTTAGTAGTTAGTTAGTTAGTTAGTTAGTTAGTTAGTAGTTAGTTAGTTAGTTAGTTAGTTAGTTAGTTAGTTAGTTAGTTAGTTAGTAGTTAGTTAGTTAGTTAGTTAGTTAGTTAGTTAGTTAGTAGTTAGTAGTTAGTTAGTAGTTAGTTAGTTAGTTAGTTAGTTAGTTAGTTAGTTAGTTAGTTAGTTAGTTAGTTAGTTAGTTAGTTAGTTAGTTAGTTAGTTAGTTAGTTAGTTAGTAGTTAGTTAGTTAGTTAGTTAGTTAGTTAGTAGTTAGTTAGTTAGTTAGTTAGTTAGTTAGTTAGTTAGTTAGTTAGTTAGTTAGTTAGTTAGTTAGTTAGTTAGTTAGTTAGTTAGTAGTTAGTTAGTTAGTTAGTTAGTTAGTTAGTTAGTTAGTTAGTAGTTAGTTAGTTAGTTAGTTAGTTAGTTAGTTAGTTAGTTAGTTAGTTAGTTAGTTAGTTAGTTAGTTAGTTAGTTAGTTAGTTAGTTAGTTAGTTAGTTAGTTAGTTAGTTAGTTAGTTAGTTAGTTAGTTAGTTAGTTAGTTAGTTAGTTAGTTAGTTAGTTAGTAGTATCGGGCCTGTTGTACGCTCCTTAACCAGTGCCTCTGGTGGGAATCGAACACACCACCTCTGGTCTACCAGACTAGAATACTAACCACTATCAACTTGCATCTATAAAAAAGCTCTATTTATAACGCTTAATACTGTTTTAGTCTGACAACTTATTAACAATTATTTATCGAAGAATTTATTATACTAAACTCTATTAGGAATAATTTTTTTCATGATTATTCGATTGTAAAGTCAGATTTACAATAAATGCATAATAGCATCATTTTCATTATACTTTGTACTGTAGATTTAGAGAATTGCGTTTAAAAATAGGAGATCTTAGAAAAATTTGTTTTTATTCTTTCTGCCAGTTTGATAAATGAAAAATGATTCAAAGAAATGTGATTCATTTGAACTAACGATAAGAAGAAAAATTTTTTAGAGTCCTTCTTTAGTCTTCAAATTAACTGCCATGTGTAAGTATGTCGCATTTATGTACATGTTGTACATGTTAAGTATTTGTATAGAATAATGTACATATTTTATTATTTTTCAGAAATTTCGGAAGAAATAAAGATTTACTTTAACAAAATGTAATTGAATAAGAATGACAATCAAACAAACAAATACAAATATTTAAACTACAAGCCTTATTTTCGGTCATAAACTAGAGAAACTAGACAATACGACACGTATGGCAGCATTACTAAAATTATGTCTATTGAATATGATAATGAAAGATGAATAGATCAGGTTAGCTTTTCTATTACTTTTCCTGAATTTTCCGTTTTGTTAATAGTTACTCAAATTTCCAGATAAATTGACCAGAAACTGCGCAATTTTTAGTTACCTTGAAATTTGTATACAAGTGCAAACATATGATGCATTAGTGTGAATTTGTTACTAAATCACACATTATTAATTTGTTTTACAAATGTCACGTAAGTAAAAAATCTTGATTATTTATTACCACAACATAATTTGTCATGTTTAACTCGTATTTGTTAAACAATGGTCAAGTAACAAATAATTGAAGCCAAAGTAATTGCAATTTAGTTTCCCGGAAATTAATAGTGTTGATAATGTTTCGCTGTAACATCCATAATTGACACATAATATTGTTGAATGAGTTTGTACTGAAAGTTTTAATTGCTGTCTCTTGTTCTATTTTATTTCCGAAACATTATAATTAAAGTTCATCTAGTGTGCGACAGATAAAATTCATACAAATTTGACGTATGACAAAAAATAGTCCGTTGATAACAAAAATGAATAAAAATTTATTTGTATTGATTTTTTTCAGTTTTTCTTGGTGGCAAGAGCAGGACATTAGCTGAGAAGATAGAAGAACGTTTCTACATTTTTCCCTATCTTTGCAACTGCGACAGTATTCATTGAAGTTGAGGCCAAGCCGACTTGCATGTCTGCTTAACATCCAGTGTCCGTTTATTACTACTCAACATCGATACATCCATTCGGGTTATAAGTTGACTAGTGCGTTTTTCATTGCTAGAATACTATTGATGGGATACAAATTGTGATATCGTAGATATGCCGAAGAGATTCCGCTCTAGGTTAGTTCATGCCTATTCATTTCCGTCCTATGCACAGAGACCCAAACTGCGATCCAGCCTTGGCACATCTTTAATGAAAGAAGAGCTTGGCTATCGACAAAATCTCATATATTCCGTAAAGTTTTCATGGACAGAAGATGTGCCCTAAATTATCGTTTTCTTTTTGTTAAGTCAGTCTTATTTCATTCATTAGGGTCTAATTTTATTCGTTAAGTTTTCCATATTTTACAAACACAACTCATAAAGTATAAACAATACCACAAAAAGAAATTAGCAACAAAAGCTTTAAAATAAGTCTTAGAAAAGCTGTACATAAATTTAAATAAAACAAGTAAATAGTAATATCATCACAAGACAATGTAATTACACATTATTTTAATGGTTTTATGACCAATGTTGGCCATGAACCTTTTCGCTTTAGTTTTTTAGGTGTCTATCCTCTAGATTACTTCGGGGCAGTAAAGTGACAAATGTCTCTGCCTTTTAAGATGAAAGATGAACCAGAGCTTACCAGGTAATTAGAAGTTTCTGGAAATTGCTGTCATTTTTTAATGCATTGACTACTTGTAGAACTGCTGGTATAATTCTAAAGACAATATTTTCTATTGCATTAATATGGCCACTTATCACTTTTCATTTGTGGTTGTATTCACAGATCATTTATCATGGATTTTCTTGATTAAGGCATTAAAGATTAAACAAATACCTAATAAAAAACTTGATACTTAAAGTAAATAATACAAAGTAAGTACCAATTTAAAGCTGTAAAGTCAACCAATTGTAAATGTTTTGAATTTTAAATGTTATTTTTTAAGTTGTGATAATAAGATTAAGATTAATGACAAATTTAACACAGAAATGCGAATAAAGGAAGAGACATATATAAAATTAAAATTGTTTTGGTAAAAAATATATTTACTTTTTACTTAGATTTTAATTTTAAGTTTCACTTTAAAATATCCCTCTACTTCCGTTTGGGTCAACGTTGATTTTTAGACTGATATCTCTCTAATTTGCAATAATAAACATTTGCCCATGTTGAGTAACGAATCGAGTTTTGGATCGTATACTTTATATTTAATGTTGTACTTAAGTAAATATTACGCATACGTAGTGTAGTACGCTTTGATTTATATTTTAAATGCAACCTTATTGCACCATTTAAATATATATTGTAAAGTGTAGAAGCATAGCAGCAATCTTCATATTTGGATTAATTCAGTTTGATTAAATGTAATTTAAGAGCACTGACAGTTAGACTTGCAAGTAAATAAAATGTCATGTAAATACAAGATAATAAAATGAACACCATAAATAAATGTACCGACCTGTAGATATGTAGACAAACAAAGGTGCATTGAACTACAAGAATTCTTACTTTTTTTCGCAAATGCTAAATAACAATATTTAAAACATATAACCGATCAAGACGGACTTACGCCCTACACAGACAAACATTTTGTTTGAAACTTTTAAGAGAGCTTTAGCCACTTATAGGCCGATTATATAAAATGTTCTTAATATTTTCTGTAAATTTGTAGATCCCGTTTTAAACTGGAAATGTAGTAATAAATTTCGTTGCTTTATTTCAGTTACTTAGTTAGTTAGATAGTTAGTTAGTTAGTTAGTTAGTTAGTTAGTTAGTTAGTAGTTAGTTAGTTAGTTAGTTAGTTAGTTAGTTAGTTAGTAGTTAGTTAGTTAGTTAGTTAGTTAGTAGTTAGTTAGTTAGTTAGTTAGTAGTTAGTTTGGTAGTTAATTAATTAGTTAGTTAGTAGTTAGTTAGTTAGTTAGTTAGTTAGTAGTTAGTTAGTTAGTTAGTAGTTAGTAGTTACTTAGTTACTTAGTTAGTTACTTAGTTACTTAGTTACTAGTTAATTAGTTAATTAGTTACTTAGTTAGTTAGTTCGTTAGTTAGTTAGTTAGGTTAGTTAGTTAGTTAGTTAGTTAGTTAGTTAGTTAGTTAGTTAGTTAGTTAGTTAGTTAGTTAGTTAGTTAGTTAGTTAGTTAGTTAGTTAGTTAGTTAGTTAGTTAGTTAGTTAGTTAGTTAGTTAGTAGTTAGTTAGTTAGTTAGTTAGTTAGTTAGTTAGTTAGTTAGTTAGTTAGTTAGTTAGTTAGTTAGTTAGTTAGTTAGTTAGTTAGTTAGTTAGTTAGTTAGTTAGTTAGTTAGTTAGTTAGTTAGTTAGTTAGTTAGTTAGTTAGTTAGTTAGTTAGTTAGTTAGTTAGTTAGTTAGTAGTTAGTTAGTTAGTTAGTTAGTTAGTTAGTTAGTTAGTTAGTTAGTTAGTTAGTTAGTTAGTTAGTTAGTTAGTTAGTTAGTTAGTAGTTAGTTAGTTAGTTAGTTAGTTAGTTAGTTAGTTAGTTAGTTAGTTAGTTAGTTAGTTAGTTAGTTAGTTAGTTAGTTAGTTAGTTAGTTAGTTAGTTAGTTAGTTAGTTAGTTAGTTAGTTAGTTAGTTAGTTAGTTAGTTAGTTAGTTAGTTAGTAGTTAGTTAGTTAGTTAGTTAGTTAGTTAGTTAGTTAGTTAGTTAGTAGTTAGTTAGTTAGTTAGTTAGTAGTTAGTTAGTTAGTTAGTTAGTAGTTAGTTAGTTAGTTAGTTAGTTAGTTAGTTAGTTAGTAGTTAGTTAGTTAGTTAGTTAGTTAGTTAGTTAGTTAGTTAGTTAGTTAGTTAGTTAGTTAGTTAGTTAGTTAGTTAGTTAGTTAGTAGTTAGTTAGTTAGTTAGTTAGTTAGTAGTTAGTTAGTTAGTTGTAGTAGTTAGTTAGTTAGTTAGTTAGGTAGTTAGTAGTAGTTAGTTAGTTAGTTAGTTAGTAGTTAGTTAGTTAGTTAGTTAGTAGTTAGTTAGTTAGTTAGTTAGTTAGTTTTAAAGAGGACGTTTTCACTTACAAACATCAAATTCGAAGAAATAATCTAGGCCTCCACCGGGCCTGCTGTGCGCACCTGCGATTACCAGTCAAGACCAATTTGTTGGAATGTTAAAGAAAGCGATTTTCATTAATTTTAACAAGAGGTTAAGAGTTTTGTATTTCGCTTTCTGTGTTTTCTTTGTAGTCAGGTCCACAGTCCTGTTTTGTCTCCCATGTTTAGCCACCTATGTAGCAACGAATTTCTACAGAAATGTCCACCTTGGATATGTGCTTTATATTTTGCAATTGTAATATT